>NC_086330.1:245774326-246075421 GCF_032445375.1 Bacillus rossius redtenbacheri
CTAGATCTTCAACTTTGACCTTGACCATGGTCACCATCTTGGAGCCTCCATCTTGTTTTCAGTACTCGCTACCAAGAGCGATAGTTAACATATATCGTCTGCTAGAGGACATTGTCACCATCATGTTTTCTTCTGCTGGAGGATGCCATCTTGTTTGTGTTTCCTTCTGCTAGAGTAAGATACCATAATATAAGTTTACGTTTTATCCGCTAGAGTAAAGTAATCATTTATTTTTACTGTGGCACCCGCCAGTTTGAAATTAGGACGCCATCTTGAACATTACCTAGTAATTATTTAGCTAGAGATTCGGGAAAAATTCCAAAATTTACCAAACAAATCACTCATTCAAATAATGATTGGTGATATTGATTTCCGTCCTTGGTTCGATACCTGGGAGATGAAAAAAAAATTAAAATACTGCACAAGAGACAGGTTCGAGAAATAAAGCAACACAAGCTCAAATAAAAAATATGTCATTAATTAATTTAACTCAAACATGTAAATTACTAGCGTTTCTCGATTTCTACAGTCTTCATAAAAGGCGAAGAAAGTCCTCTGCATGCCTTGACATGTGTTTTCGAGTCAGTTATAGATAATACTTGATTAACCAGTCATGTAGGCCTATATTCAGTAGCCAGGCTCGTAATAGACGGCCAAGCACATCCAGTCGGTGGTTAGTCACATTTAGTCCGGGGCCAGGCATGTATTCGACGGACTTGTGCCAAATAGGTGTCAAAACGCGCCCAGTCGATAGCCAGGAATGTCTACTCATTAGTATACTTATAATAGGGCATACTGGCGCAGGCTTCAGGCTGTGGTGCTCGTAGTGCTGACCGCGATCTTGGATTGTGACGTCACGGTGGCCATCTTCGATGACCGTGACCTTGAACTTTGACGTTGATCATGACCTTTGACCTCCAAATTTAGCCCAAATTAGTCAAAAATTACCCAAAAATCCTTAAAATTCGCCAAAATTTCCAGTTTTATGGGGAAAAAAATTCTGTCGAAAATTCTCAAAAATATTTGAAAAATAAAAAATTTCTCTTTTCGAGGAAAACTTTCTCGTTTTCTTACTCAAAAATTTAACAATTTGGATTTCAAAAAACCTCAAAATACTTTTGCCTTAGAAAAAACACAAATTCCTAAAAGCGGTTAAAAGTCCTAAGAGCTAGAGAGTAAACCAGTAATTTATTAATATATTTTAAAAATTCTCAATAAAAAGTAATAAAGACATCTTACTCCACAACCGACATTTTGAATTATGTCACCACTGTATCAATTATCTATACGGACGCCATCTTAGAAATCTTTATTTATTATCTGATTTTAATTTTAAAAAGTTCACAATTCACCAAAAAATTAACTTATTAGAATACTGATTGATTAAATCGATTCCCGTCCTTGGTTCGAAACCGGTAAGAGCAAAACAATAAAAAACGACAGATCCTTCCTCTACAGAAGCCACCTACAGACTGACCTACCACCACCAATAACAAGGTATATATCGTCAACTAGTACGACGTCATGTCCGACACCTTGTCTTCGTCTGCTGGAAGTCACCATCTTGTTTTCGTCTGCTAGAGTGTGCTGGCGACATGATAGTATAATTTTCTGTTAACCATACCTTTGACCTCGACTGTTGGCATTTAACTTGGACCTTGAAATTTTACCTTGACCTTGAAATTCGACTTTGACCTTTAAATTTGACCTTGACTTTGATATTTGAACTTGAACTTGAAATATGACCTTTAACTTGAAATTTGTCCTTGACCTTGAAATTTGACTTTGACCTTGACGACCATCATGTATCCGACATGTTATGTTCAGTACATGCTACCAGGAGCTACCACCTGCTAGAGGACATTGCCACCATCTTGTTTTCGTCTGCTGGAAGATACTTTAGGGACCATAACAATATTGTAAGCTAAAGGAACATCGACCTTTACGCGGAAGAGACAGAGCGATGCTGATGCACTCTATGAACCAACAAAGATGGAGGTATCCAAGATGGCGACCTCCAGCAGACGAAAACAATATTATGGTTGTGACGTCATAATCCAAGATGACGACCTACGGCAGACGAAAACCAGATGCGGTTGTTATTTCATGATACTAGATGGTAGCATCCAGAAGACGAAAACAAAATGGCGACTTTGATGACATAATCCATGGCGACCTTCATTGCCTCCTCGGTGGACGACTGGTGCGGGCGAGGAAATTTGTAAATTGAAGGCTCCCGGGTCATCGGGTCAGTATTTATAGCCTAAAAGGAGAGTGAGGAGGGTAGTGGGGGTCAGAAAATTGGGTGGTAAAGTCGGTAAGGAAAGGGTTAAGGGGAAGGGTGACAATTTATTGGAGAAAAGGGGGTGGGGCAATTGTTGGGGGTATATTGCGAGGAAAAAATAAAATTTCGAGAAGGGTGAGAGGAAGTAGAAGGTGGAAGGGGAAAATTCCTAAGAAAAAATAAATGGTAGGGATGGGAGTAAGATTCCAAAAAAAAATCATTTTTGGGAAAGGAATGCAGGTGGTAGGATGGGTGGGTTGTTTGGTGGGAGAGGGGGATAGTTCATATATGCAATGGCATTAGTGGTTGCGTAGTCAGTCTGCCAGCAGCCACCATGGGGGAAGAATCGGTACCCATTTTTATTTTTGCACTCACTGGGTTCAACCGAAATCCAGAATCCAAGATGGCAGGCACCGACACCGATACCACACACAGACTCCGTGTCCCCGGACCGGCTATTATATACTACTTAACATGTTCATATATTTATTTTTCATCCAATTTATTTATACTTGGATAAATATATCTAAATATTATATATAAATAAAATGAAAAAAATTGAAATTTTTTTTTCAATTGCTTAAAGATTTCCTTATAATAGCACACAATACGTTTCTTTAAGTCGAAGTATTAACAAGATATACATTGCCCACTTATAGGTAGGCCCTACTTCAATTCCAGTTCGGACAGATCGCGTAATTTTTATTTATATGACATGTATGCCTATATAACTATATATTTGAAAATAATTCTAAAGAGGCTTTAATTTAGGCCTAGACTCAAAAAAATACGTTTTTACATAAAATTATTTCTAACAAGACGTGGTCTTTTTGTGCCGTTATCATAATTTCGGGCACAAGTTTTGAATTTTAAATTTAATTTTTAAAGAAGGAAACCACAAAAATAAAGTTCCATTTTTAATTTCATTTAATTTTGTTTCCATTACTGTACTCTCCGACGTAATTTTGTGCAACCCAGTGCACCTGCGCTTATTCGCAGGCCCAATTAGATACCTTTTGCTGACGTTTGGTTATCGCTGCATCTCGGCCGCGGTTTGCATCACGTTTTCTACCTGTAACAGTATGACTTTTCATGCTAGCGAATGCTACCCCAAGCCCACCGCTAGCAACTTTCATTTCTCGGAGGCAAGCATAGGTAAGCTGTTTGGCAGCACGTCGAGGAGCATGTTACAGTCCTCGAGGACGCCTCGGGACGGTCTACACGACGCCTTTCCCAGGAGACTTAGCAAGTTCTGATCCCCCTCCCCTCATCACCCACCTGTGGCTTCCTGGGAACTTCAACCCGGAGCATCGACGTCCAGTGAACCCGCGCAGGGTACATGGACTCTCCAAGGACATCCGCTCTTGTCCAACAGAGCCATCAGCGAAGCCTAGCGGCAAGAAAAATCCTGCGCCCAGAGCACTCTAGCGGACGTTTCTGTGACCCTCCAGGCAGTTTCTCATCTTGGCCGCCAGAGCGCACTACTCATCTCTCCCATAAGTGACAGCTTGTCACAATCGACTTTGGCAGCAGTCGCGCAGCGATTGCGACCTTAGTCCGCCTGCGACTCGCGTGAGCGCGCGGCGAGCATTTTTTTTTTGCAGGCTGCTTCGCCCCTTCGGGCATTTTCGGTTACCTTCGGGCAATCACTACCCCCCCCCCCCTCTTTGTATGGATGAGGGCAGTTACTTTCTTTAATTAGGCCGCCGACACCATTTTTGAACATTCGGCGGGCAGCATCTGGTCAGTACGGACCACGCATCGCGATTCGCGAGAGACCATCTCTGTTGTACTTCCAAGACCCGACACGACGTCATGTAGTCGCCAACGTCAAGGCATAGATGCCTTCATTTTCTTATTTTTAAATTTGGCTGCTCGTGCTAGTTTTTTGATTTAAATTATTTTCTTCTCCTTTCTCGTCATGGCTACCGCGAACTTCCGCGCCGGGAGTTGCCTACTCTAATCCTGGAGCCAGTTAAGCCTAACAGCACGGCAACGTTGCCTGCACATTGCCTGCACGACAAAGGGCACATTTGCAACATTGCTGCAACGTGCCCTAGATGTGCCACTAATAGGCGTAATAGGTGCCAGTAACGTTTCAATGTCTCGTGCAGGCAACGTGCTAGTTGGCACGTTGCCTGCACATCACAACTGGCATGTTACCAGCACCCATGCAGCACATGATCTGCACCTGCCCAGCACTTAACCAGCACATGAAGGGCACGATTCCTACACCTTTATGGCACTTATGTAGCACATGAAGGGCACGTTTCCTGCACCTTTATGAGACATGACAGGCATGCTTTCTGCACCAATGCAGCACATTATCTGCACCTGCCCAGCACTTAACCAGCACATGAAGGGCATGATTCCTACACCTTTATGGCACCTATGCAGCACATGAAGGGCACGTTTCCTGCACCCATGCAACACATGTTCCGCACCTGCCCAGCACTTAACCAGCACATGAAGGGCATGTTTCCTGCACATTTATGAGACATGACAGGCATGCTTTCTGCACAAATGCAGCACATGATCTGCACCTGCCCAGTACTTAACCAGCACATGAAGGGCATGATTCCTGCACCTTTATGGCACCTATGCAGCACATGAAGGGCACGTTTCCTGCACCCATGCAACACATGTTCCGCACCTGCCCAGCACTTAACCAGCACATGAAGGGCATGTTTCCTGCACATTTATGAGACATGACAGGCATGCTTTCTGCACCAATGCAGCACATGATCTGCACCTGCCCAGCACATAAAGGGCACATTACAGGTACCTTTCCTACATCTATGCAGCACATGATATGCACCTGCCCAGTATATATGCAATGGGGACTTTTCCTGTACCTCTCTAGCACCTGTCATCACCAACATGTCTGGCACATGTCCAGAATCTCAATGAAAAAGTTATGCCAGTTAGGTTTCTCATACTCTAAGAAGAAATTACATACTAGACAAAAAACTTACTTTTTGGGATGTTATTCAATTATCTATTGAATTGAAATATTTCACAATACCAACAAACAGAGAATGACCACATGTAATAAATTCTGCACTAACGTAACAGATTGAGTAAAAAAGGTTTTCAATTTCTTTTAAAGTTAAACAGAAATTTGTAATGTAATGCTTTTTTCTATGTTGCAAATGAAGAGGAACACCGTTTTATAAATAAAAACACATATCTTCATATATTTTATAAGTTATGCACACACTGTTAAAACCATACACACAAAACAATATTACAATATTTTAGACTATACAGTACAAACATATTAAAAATTATACACATGATTATTTTTTGTTTTAAAAAATATTACATTCAATAGCACATTTGTGCGTATTATTTTGGAACATTAATGACATACATAATACAATTTAATTTGAATATGATTGTATAACTCCCTTTATCCAGTAAAAAGTAAATTAAACTTGCATTTTAGTGTCAAAGAGGCCAAAGTAGTGTGAAAAAAAATCTGCAAAAACAATACAGTATGAAATTGTTATGAAGGGGATATATATATATATATATATACATATATATACATATATATAAAGGGTTGATACAGAATATTAAATATGTAAATATATATATATTTATAACCAGTCGATAAATGAGGAAATGCACATAATAATTGAGAAATCATTTTTATTGTGCGTGAGGAGAAATATATTGAATTCTAAACCAATTAAGTCATAATACTGAATCAATCACGTGCAAACCACCATATATTAAGTTTTATCATGTTCAGATCATAACAGGGCATTCAAGAGGATGATTTTGCTATACCAGCATACTTTCTATTAACTTCATCAGATGTACGGCCATTAAAAAAAAATTATATTGTAAATTTTTTTAAAACTTTTCTTAAAGGACCACAGTTTATTAAAAAATAAATCTTACCTGATATAAGGGAAAAAATTTTCATTGCATTATATTAATAAAAAGACTTAAATCATTTAATGAAGATCTCCACACTGTAATGAAACCACTCTTGACCTTTCTTGATCATGTAATGTACCAAAAAGGAATAAATTAGTTTTCACCAGGAATGGGTCGGTTTTGTTCCTCGTTTCCACGCCCCCGGACCGGAACCGTTTTTGGGTACTGAAAAGATCGGTTTTTAAAGTAAAGGGGTTAAGGTTCATTTTCACTACACTTCGAAATTAAAGCACAACCATTCGGCAGAATTATTGTTAAGACATGATTCAGCACACAATGTATTATTTAATGGCGTTTTCTATTATAAACCGTATGAATTATATTTATAAAAATAGGTTAATAAAACATTCCGCAAATCTAAAACAGGCAGACGTTACCGCATATAAATACCTCCGGCGTGACTCGATGCGCTTAAGAAACTGGATGCATTCACAGCCATAACTATGTTCTATATTATATTTAGTGTCTGGATCACTTTATTATTTATATAAATGTAGCACAATACAGATAATAGAAAAATTTTCCGAAATTTCCATCTTGGTCATACTGTTATTTACATCTATTTAATATGCCGCTGCTGCGCTGCCATGTTTTTGTGAACATCTTGTCATGGATTACACAACTTAGATGTTTTAATATTTAACGATGACAGTTATTTTAACATTCCAGAACTAAACCATGTGATTTTAAATGTACGTAAAAAAAATAAGTAAACAATTAACGCCCTTTGAGATAAAACTTTAAAATGATACTTATTTAACCATAGGTAATCTCCTAAATTCAGTAATAAAAAAGTAATATTTCAATTGAATACTGTATATCAAAAAATGCAAATTAATACAAATTCTTTCAGGAAACTTCAAAAATTCACAATGTATTCTTACTTAAATGAATGATTACAATTGAAACAATTACCGTATTGCTTCCAAAATAAGCCGCCCTTGAATATAAGTTTACGACCATGCTTTCCATAGATAGATCAACTCTACGGAAGTAATTGTAGTGCTAAAAACTGTGAAAAACACCACGTGGCAGGTGAAAGCAAAAGTGTTTTTATTTAAATTAAAACCGTAAAAAAAACATATTTTGAAGATAAATTTTCTGTTTAAAGTGTGTTATACCCATCTAAAACAAAATACAAAAAACCACAATACCCTGCGGGGTTACGACAAAACCGAAACCACACGCCGGACAGGCTGTTCCAAGTACGCTTATCCCTATGCTTTTAACCAATGAACTACTCGCGTTAGCAACTGCTGTTCCAACTGAATACCATGCCCCCACTTCTCGCTATAATTGTAACCAATGAATTCGCGCTAGCATCTGCTGTTCCAACTGAAATGCTGTGCCCCTGCTGCCACCTCTTTTAACCAATGAACTAATTGCGCTAGCAGCTGCTGTTCCAACAGAACATTGTGCCCCCATGCGATGACAGAAATTACGCTGTTCATTGGTATGTGCCCGTGTTTACATTGCCAGCGTGATATGATTGGAAGTTCAGTTGTTTTCATCACAACGAAAACAAAAGAGTTACGATGCACATGTTATTTCGCATACATTAGTAATTGAATGTAGTGTGTATTAAATTTTTTTCTCTAGATATACAGCTATAATTTTATTGCTGGGCAAGATGGCTTCTACTGGTAGCAGCGTGTGGGTACAAAACTTTTGTACGTTTTGCAATTTTGTTTGAAAAAAAAATATTTTTCTAAACACGCAATAATACGCCGCTTACAAGTTTTATAGCTCCAAAAATTTGAAAAACATATGCCGCTTTTTTTCAGAGCAATACGGTAATTAAAAAGAAGTTCATTTTCCAACTATTTGCTGAACATGAAAAAATAAACCAAGGAAAAAAGGACGAAAACAAAATCATATTTCCCACTGAAATTTGTAGTGTGAAATGAGCAAAGGAAGCACTGCACATGTCTTACTCCAATGTTTTATCATCTTCATTTGCATTCCGTTTCCTGCAAGAAAGAATTTCACTGTAAAGATTAACAACAAAATGTCACAAAGTCAGAATTTCATTAAAAATCTTTCACAACTTAATATCATAATTTTATAAACCAATTCACATCTTCAAATCATGCCATTTTTATACTCTGTACAATGCAGAGACAGTGTTTTATTATACCACTTTGAACAGTTTCATTCCATAGTAACCAACAATGAGCACTGAAAATGACTACATAGCACCTATGAATGACTTTTCCATCTTACATAAAGTAGACAAGTGTAAAAAAGGGAAAAAACAAAAATAATGAACTATAAAATTAGTGACTGGAACCAACAGAAAAGCAATGTAAATTGCAGGAAGGTAACAGCTGTTTTTCAACAACAATATAATGATGCAGTTCAAAATAAATGTTTATCGTGTTTAAATAAATGGTCGAAAAATTTTTAAACCCTAGTCTGCAATAATTGTATGGAATTAATTTTCAATTCTGTTTAGTTATAAATACACCATATGCAGACAAGTAACTGGACTGTTTGAAATTTATCATCACGTTGGTAAACTGATCATTCTTTAGAGTATTTCGTAATTAAATTACAAGTTAATATTTCAATCACTAATTTTACTATCTGAAATGAAATTATCGCATATTTAGTATAAACAAAAATTGTTTTACTGGAAGTAAATTAAAATTACTGCTCTTCTACTACTTTAAGGTCAGGGTATGGTTGCTCCTATTATAATGAAATGCCAGTGTTTGAATTGGCATACCATAATTACTTAAGTTAAACTTTTGCAGGGAAAATTTTTTTTAAAAAAGATAAACTAAAAATTTGGCCCAAACAAAAAAAAATGTTAGAACACGATCCCTTGCAAATGAGGCTAAAACTATTGCTGGGATTACCAGGTCTTCTGGTGAAACCAATTTTTCAGAAACTATAAAACACTGCATAGTTATAATATCTTGATTATCCTCAAGTGGAGCACCCAATTAGCAGGTCAACCATGGAATTGTCTACAACAATGACTATCACAAATTAACTATAAAAATACTACTCAATCACAAAAAATCTAACTATACAAAGTTCTTTTATATCTATTAAAAGATACGATTTCTTAAATGCAGTTTTCACAGAATGGCATGCAAGTTGGTAGCAAGCTAAAAACTTCATGCAACTGCTATATACAGTATACACAACACACATCATATGTATTTTAATATCTAAAGCAATAAATAATGTACCTAACACTGAGAAAATTGTAATTACTGTATTTATCATATCAAACCATAAGGTATTCCACAGTACTGTTCTCAGTTAATTAGTGTGGATAGTCAAGAATCAAAGCTTACAAATTACCATATATTAACCTACTAAAAATACTCTTTTGTTGTACCAATGACATTTTCCATAGAAATAGATCTGGTATCTTCTAGAGTAGCACAAAGGAGCCATTTAATTAAAAAGCTTGGTTATGATAAATTTAATATTTTATGATTCTGTTAGAACTTTCAAGCTGAAGCCTGCCAACCATCACAATTATGTGATAAGAAAGCTACCAGTCCATACAAGGCTCTGTTCACAGAATTAAGGAAGAGAAAAGGCTTTGTTCATCAAATGAAGTAAAATAATACAAGTTGGTAGGAAGTTAAGATTTACAAAATTTCAATGGATCTTTAGTAGTACTTCACTGTGTTATTTAGAAGATGAAAATATTTTTTTTTTATCTTTCAGTAAAACAAAGCATGAGCTAAACAAAAATTACAATATTACGCAGTAATTAAACATCTTAGGTAATTTCTTGAACTTTAAATACATTTTCTGACTTTTTTGTTAGTTTTTGATAGTTAAACTAATATCATGAAAATCATCCTGACAATTTGAAATACTGTACCCGGTAGAATCCTTGTCTTTGGACCACTGGATTTTGAATATTCCCTCATTTTACATATATTCCCGAATGCCTCATTGACATGATATTCTCTTTCTAAATTTTACTGTATTTTACTAAGATTTCGGCTGGTCCCTTGAGAAGTGTAAAAAGGGGGTTTGTCGGTATGTACATACGAACTTTTTTTTAAAAGCAAAAACTATATTACTATAAGTTTCAACAAAAAATGAGCAGGGAACAACTTAATTTTTATCTGATATACCAGAAATTGATAGCTACTACTTCGGAGGTTTGGAACATTAATTTGTGGAACCAGGTTACCCTAGATGCATTTATTCTTCAGAAAGCAATCTCTAAAAAAATGTATGTAGACCAAAAATTTTGGGTTAGGTATAGTTGGCATTGCATAAAACCAATTAACTCCAAAAAAATTTCTTACCTTCTTCTTTCTTGTCGGGTTTTTGCATGCTTCATCCAGTTTGAGATTATCACACAGATATCTCTCTCGGTTGCCGTAGGTGCAGCAATCCGCACAGCTCCTGAAATTAGTTGGCGAAGTGTTCACTTTGTTACATAACTAGTACATTAACACACTATCCTAATCTCGTCATTCGTTAAAGCAGATCTGAACCATCATTCACACAGAGGATACAAAAGGTTAAAAACTAACATTCAAAACTTGGGGCAAAGATTAATAGTTTAACTTCGGTATGAAGGTCAGGACCTAAACCATATGAATTACCTCTTTTTTTTAAATTGCATGAAAATGTGTATTTAAGGCATAAGGTACAGAAACTCTGCAGAGCATTATGATGATTTCTAAAAAGTTGCTTAGATATATTAGACAACTTTTTTGTAAAAGATTTTGCTCAATGAAAACATAGTCCCATTACTTATTGGAGAGTCGAGCAAGAGATCAATTTAGTTTCAGCCATGTTCTGTGCAGTGAAATTTGTACTGTAGTTATTTTGTTACTTACATAATATTATCAAATGTTTATAATTATGAGCATTTTGTAATGCACTGTCAGTTTATGTATACTGTTTCATGTAAAATATTCAGAAATTAAAAGTGTTACCTTCTTAACATTGTCAAAAATTGAGTGATTGAGAAGCACGTACATATTGCACAGAATGTTTACACAAATTTTGTATTAAAAATATTCTAAATACTGACAAGAATCACAAACGTACTGAGAAGCAACATCTTTGCCTGCCATATTGGTTTCTCATGCCTACACACACTCCTTGAGATGTGACAATGATGGAAATGCAATTGCATCTAGCTATGCTGCCATGACTTGCTTGATTTTGTTATGAATGGCTGCCATCTTCAACTCAACAATGACTCATGAAGGGCATCCCTAATGAATAGGTGAAGTTACTCTTATAAAAAGCACTGCATAATCTTTCCACAGTTGTGACTAGTGCAAGATGTACACTGCTGCTTTTTAATTGTGACAGTGATAATATTCTGCGAGCCACTGAATACCTTAGGAAATAAAAGGTTACTGGTGAACACTGGTAAATACTCAATTTGCTTAAACATGTTATTCTCAGAAAATCTTCTGGCTTAGTGAAAGCAAACTTATCATAATAATTTATTGTAAAAGGAGACAAAGGTTGCTAGGCACCTAAATACATATTATAATTTAAGGGTTCCGGGTACTCACAGGTTACTGTAGAGATTGATACACACATAATTGGATGACACTTTTTTTTTGCATTCAAGCATGTTTTGCAATGTTTCGCCAAGAAACTTGGCTTCCTCGGGCAAAGAGTAGATAAGTACTGCTGGAAGATGGCAGATGGTAATATGTTAACCCAGCACATGTTTTAGTTACAAGTAGCCAAGCTGCTGTTTTCTACCTTCATACAGTCTTCTTTGATCATCGAATAAGTTAAGAATAAGTTATAACATGAAAAAAATATTACAGTACTTACTCAGTACAATTTTTGCTATGTTCAGGTCTTTCATGGGTCTCTTTTGCTTTGCACCTAACCAACTGAAGTTTAATACATAAGTGTTGGTGATGACCTTCTTCATTATGTTAAGCACTAGTTGGGTCAAAGTGTTTCCACCAAGATATGTCAAACTATTAACCTGAAACAGCTAAGAAACAATCAAGATAAACAGTTCTATGTACTATGCAGGACTAAACATCTGTAAGTATGAGAAATTAAAAACATAGGGCACATACCACAACTGATGCATTTTCTTCCTTTAACAGAAGGTTTTCCATTTCTTCCAAGCAAACATCACAATCTACTGGAAACCTCGACATTATGTCAGTCGCACCATTGGTTGGCTCATGTCTTGGTGTTGGTTCAAAACGTTCCAACTTTTCTATGATTGCATCAACTTTGAGTGCCAACAAATTTACTTTGCTCAGCATTAATCTCTGACATTCCATAACTAGAACAAACAATTTACAATAATGTAATGATAAAATATTATTTATGGAGCACAGGTGTATGTCTGCAGTACTTATTGTGAGTACACTTGCACACACAAGACATTTTACGTTCAAATGAAGGTGGCTGGCTTGAAAACAGCACAGTGGAAATGTAGAAACAAGAATGAAACAAGTAAAATTCCTTCTGTAATAATTTTTGACACAGAGGACTTAAGCAACTATTGTTATAAATGTAGTACTTTTATAATTATCACAAATCTTGTATTTAGATACCAAACAATAAAATAAATTATTATTAGCAAACCTCAGTGATCACTGTAGCTCATGCTTTAAGAAATTTTCTAGTTACAATTATTTTTATTTCTGTACCATGACTGATCGCTTTTATAAGTAGCAGCTCACTATGGATGCATTTGATGCACTGCTGAAACTTAAGTTTAATAAAACTGTATTTTTACATTGACAATTTTTTGATTGATCAATATTTCTCTTTATCCCAGTCTTATAACCCTTTTGAAAATAAAAGATTACTTCTTACGTCAATTTTACATTGAACGAGCATCTACAGAATATGCAGTTAAGTTGGAGAGATTTTTCACTCGTCGCCTGTAGCACTGGAATACAGAAAAAGAAAAAGAGTGATACAGACAGTTTTAGACAAAACATGCAATTGTTAACTGAATGTTTTTTCTTGCTGTTGAAGTGCTTATAAACTTGTTAACATTCTGGACCAAAGCAAGACTAATTCCATAGGGGCCACAATTTTACAATGCTCACTCGCCAGAATTGTGCCAAACTTCAAGTGAATAATAAATATATTTTTATCTCCAAGTAACATTTTCATGGAAGATGTAATTGCGATCTTGATAAGAAAAGAACATTTGCCAAGTATAAGTTTGTTTTATATAGGTTTGTACAGGACATTTGTGTTTATGCGCTATGTAGCTAAGTATAAAAGCATGTAAACCATCAAAAATTGTGGTTCAAACTTCATTAGAAGCTTTTTATGTTTTAAATGGTTTTTGTTTTTTTAATGGAAATTTTTTTTCCAATCATATGGTTACCATATGATTTATATTGCAATGAAACTTTACATGTGCATGCTTATAATGTATGTTTTCATGCAATTAGAACCACTTAATTTTAACCCAATTTACATAGCTCATAGCCTGCAATATACGTTTGCAAACATTTGAGGTGAATACATAGTCATGCAAATTATTTTTGCCAAGGAACTAAATATTTCTTGTTAGTAGGCCTGTAAACACTATTGTTAATAACCGTGGGAGTATTGAAGCTCCTACTGCTCACTTTGAGCAATTTCATTCGTGCAACATGGTTTAAACATGTGGTTTTAGCAAGAAATAACAAATTTTCTTCTTTGTATTTTGCAAGGATGTATTACAGTAGAACTCCTATTTTCAGTGTACCCGGTTTTAAGTAGGCATCGATTTTAAGTGCTCATCCTTAGGCACTGTGAGCCCTCTTAAAATCAAGGTTCTACAGTATATGCCTGCAGGAATTAATGAACTTCCCATAAATGGTTGTACTTTTATCCAATTCTAAATGATTATGTCGACAGTAGAAACAGCAGCAAACACCCAAGGTAGGAATATGGGGTAGGTAAACAGTGTGTATCTTTTTGTCTCTTACATATATACTTCGTGATGTCACCTTGGTCGCACCACGCACGCCTGCAAAGTGTCGACGACCCAAGTCATGTTCTGTGTTAGCTACATTGTTGTTTCAGTTGTAATTTACAAAGCGAAAATCACTACACAGATGAAGTATTTCAATCTTGGAAAGACAACTAAATGACTATTGCATGAAGAAATACTTTGTGTTTAATGGAAAGGACTTGATCAGCACATTATTAATTAAAATTAAATCGTTCCTCAATTTTCATTATGTTTTTAGAAGAGTTACTCAAATCAGGCCATGTTTGATGTCACATTCAAGCTATGGTAACAGCTGACACTAAAACAAAATTCTTTCCTTTTTCATCATGCAAGTACTACTACGAAAAATGTGTGTTTATGTAATACATCAGAGAAAACCATTTTAACCTCCAGTCTTGTTGAAATATACTAAGTGAGGTAGCAGACATTTAGCAATAACTGTAGGTGACACAGCTGTACCATTATTAATAGTTAAGGTAGCGACAACATACTTTGCAACCATTTTTGCATTCAGCAATAAAAGTGACCAAATTTTTGTAAAAGTTACTTCTACTTTTGTTTCGGTATATAAAATGATGCAACATCTTTTATACACGAAGTATTTTACATTCACATGTAATTTTTTTCTGAACATACCTCCTTCAGAAACTGTGTTGTCAGTCTGCACACCAACAGAGACAGTCTTACTTCTTGGTGCAACTGTGCTTTGACTAAATACATCAGTAGCCGGTGGCTGAGGGTATGTGGGAAGCACTATATTATCTGAATCATCATTTGCTTCCTCACTGTCAGATGATGGGACCCTTGCTGGTACTATTCTTCTTTTCTTCCTCACCTCATTGTCTGTACTTTCTACGTCGGAAAATATCTCGGCCTCCTTTAATTTCTCAATGGCCCTTTGATAAGTTTCTGGAAAGTGAATATATTCATTAATTTCATTGGTAGGAACACATACATAAAACCAATTAATAATTCAATAATTTGTCAATTTAATAGTTTTGACAGACACTGCCATTATAGCCTACACATTTCTTCAAATTATGATACTTTTTTTGCAAAGATTACTGAGTAGCATTTGTTTATTTAAACAAGTTCTGTTTTTGCCTGGTTAAAGGTTAAATTTTCATTTGAAAGTACTAGCATGTGAAAGGTAAAGCACTAGTGATAAGTTTGATTACATTTTACAACCTAGCTACACAATGTTTTAAAGGTATATTTGATAATTACTGTACTTTCTTGTTCACAATGGTTTCCCTAGGTTGTTTAAAATGGAGAATTTTAAAAGCAATACTAATGACAATTCCCAAATTACAGTTTTTTAAATAAACAAAATAAAAAGTCACCTCAAATAACACAGCTATATTTTAAATGCCAAAACGCACTTACTGTTTTCTACTAAAGGTTCTAATGAAGAATGTATTACTAGAGAGGACAACTGGTAACCTGGGCAAAATCAGTACAAACTTAAAAACCTCTAAAGGCTAAGAAATAATATGTAATGGCTACTTAAGACAGACTCAATGCTTTGTTGTTCCTAAATTTATACCATTTCTCCCTTAAAATTGGTAAGTTTTTAAATTTGTTTCTTACCAATCCACTATCAAACTATTTGCATAACCAACCTGTATAACCTGCTTAATAAATAAGATATTTAACATTTCTATCAATGTTATTAAAAATAAATTGCTGCTTTTTCATTAAAAAAAAGAGTAGTTCTACGTGACTAATATTTCCCAATCTCACACAGACATTAGTTACAGCTCACACTTCGAAACTTAACATAAAATATTACTGTAGATATTGCAGAATGAAACGTACCTGTTGTAGCAAAAACCCGCAGGACACGATGATGTTTCCAATCTAATGATGGAGACTCACAGTTTGCAATAGCTTTGTTGATTCTGTACTGGTTTTCATTCGGAGGCCACTTGCATATCTTTCTGTCTGTATTTAACCATGTAAGTAGTACACACTGAACACCATCTTCAAATTCAATTACAGCAAACTTTTTCATACCTGTAAAAGATCCATAATTTTCTCACTGTATTGTTTAGAAGTCATGAATTACTGGTACCATTATGCACAAGTCATTCAACTCCATTCTCCAAACTTTGTACACAACATCGTCACAGTTCTGAACTGTTAAAAGGGGGTAACTCTCACAATATAAATATTTAGGAGTCCTGGAGAGCAAGGTTTCTCAAACAATGGCCGTATTTTCTTGTTCTTGCGCCCAACCAACAGAAATTCCCTTGTGTTTTTGTCTAGTACAATGTTTTCAACAGAAAAAAATGTGTTATCCTTCATCAAAACACAAGAATTTCTCCCATCATTACAGTTAACAGTCATGGATTTCAGTCTTATCTTCTTGTACTGTTCAACATCAAACATATGATTTAATAATGGGCCATATTCATGAATATTAAAGCATTTTGGCATAACTTTGCTCAGAATTTCAGGAACTTTTCTATCACACTGTAAAAATTTGTTTTCAGCATAACGCCTTACTATCTGTTGTAATGGCTTCTCATGCTTTTTTATACATCTCTTAATAATTTGCATAAAATTTTCGAAGCGGAATGCACTGAACTCATCAAGTAGGCCTATTCCGAAATTTTTAACATCATCTGTAATGTGCAAAAGAGAATGCACATTATGAGGTATATACTGTCTGCCATACAAAATTTCAAAAGAACTGACAAAATGTTCCAGCAGAGCATGAGCGTAACTGAAATGTGAGCTTAAATTCTTTGACACTAAAATAGACACTGCAACATGAAGAGTCAGAAAATGCTCATAAAAATGCTGCTTTAGCACTGACTTTAACACTACAGGTCCTGTGTACAACAAAAACTGTCTGAATTATGTCGCCTTCCAATGTTTTAATTCATGTAGTGACCTTGGCCTACGAGAAAACTCACAGGTCACACTTCCCTGCATTGCT
This sequence comes from Bacillus rossius redtenbacheri, assembly GCF_032445375.1. Lineage (NCBI taxonomy): Eukaryota > Metazoa > Arthropoda > Insecta > Phasmatodea > Bacillidae > Bacillus > Bacillus rossius. The sequence goes on from NC_086330.1 coordinate 245,791,445, forward strand.
ACTAACCGTTCCGGTATCAAATTCACACTCCGAGCTGGTAACCGAAAAACCAGTTGTCCAAACAACCACAAATTTAAAAGTTTCCGCATAACACCCAGGCATATAACATGCATATAATCAAGTGGCACATTTGTAACACAGCCAAAGTGGGGTATTGATGCCAAAACTGTTTCTCCCTTGTGGTAATCTTCGTCAGTATAGCGCAAAAACCTCTCATTTGTTCTGTTTGTTTGACACTTTCCTGGAAAACTTACTCTTTTTTCTAGTAAATCACTTTCAATTGCACACTTGGTACAACTGTGATAACCCCCATGAGATTTGACATTGAGTACAAATGCTTTTGCTGGAGCATCACACACTAGCCCACGAATTCTTACTTCGACCAATTTATTATCAAACAAAAAGCCATTATTTACCATTTCTTTAGCTTCTCTGACGAATTCACCTAGAAATTCATTTGCACTAGATGGTTTCTCTTTACCATGATAAAGACCTATCATGTGTACCGTTTTCAAAACTATGTCGGAACATAATATCGGCCATAAACACGATGATGATGATTTGGCAATAGGTAGGCCATCTACATTGATCATAATATGTAGAACGTCAAGTTCTCTTCCTGAATATTTTAACAAAAGCAACATACTTCTGATAGCCTCTGAAAAGTAAAAATGATGGTAACTTCCAGGTTTCACAGCTATTACTGACGTTGTTCTTGGTGTTTTCAGAAGTGTTCTTGAATCACTGGGAAAATTGTGCCCATTGTTATTCAGAATTTTCCGAAGTGATGTAAGAGCATTGTGGGGAATTTTAAACTCTACAGCCCATGATGCCAAATCACATTTCAGCGAATCTGTATTATCGTTACTGACATTTCTTACTTCACCATCATTTGAGAACGAACTTCCAAAATCCTCATTACTAGAATCGGAACTTTCACAACATTCTGATGAAATTTGACTACTTATAGATTCATCAAATTTAAAATTTGCATCAGTTACACTAAAATTTCTACTCAAGTCTTCTCCACTTATGTCTCCATCATTTACGTGCTAGTTTTCTGCATCACTTACGCGTAAGTTTTCACTTAAATTTCCATCTGAGCTTTCAATGTTTTCGACCCCTTTATCAACACGTACATCTTCCATCAAACTTCCTTGTAGGCTAGGTGCAGAAGAATTGTTTCTCACCCATATTCTTTCCAAATCCTCAGTTGTCTTTTGAACTGCTCGCCGGGATAGCTGTCGTTTTGATAATGGCATCAAAGGTCTTTTTCTACTTTGAAAACTATTCATTTTCTTCACATCTGTAAAGAAGACAGCTTGAGACAAAGAGGAATGCAGCTTTCTTAAGAGTTAACAAGAATGTGAGCATTGACTTGCATTCGACATTTTACAGACTGCTCACACATTAACAACTCCAACAAATAATAATTATTTCTCCTTACATGGAATTACTGCAGTAAAAAAAAAACATTAAAACAGTTTTCTTCTTAAGTTAATTACACCTAAATGTATTAAAGAATGATGAAAACATGATTGAAACATGAAGCTGAAATAGATCAAATTTCTCTTTGTGCATTGTTGAAGTCAAACCATCTTTACCAGATAACAATAGTATTCTTTTCCCTCTTCAGATAACCAAAAATATTCTGCCAATCATTTTATTTGCCTTATTTCACCATGTTTTGCTGGTATTCATTCCTTGCCTATTTGATATTAGTTTCTAGCTTTTTTCCAACCTGCTTCATCAATACCATACTGTAGTGTAGCATGACACTGCGAACACTTCTTCAGTCTCTTAAATTCTCTCCTATAGTATGGTGGGAAGGTCACCCCCAGACTTAATCCTTTGCATAGGGTGTTGAAGGGAGCTAGCAGAAAAGTGAAAGAAAAGGCATATTGCCCAATGGTTAGGCCCGTGCTGGAATATGCAGCCGCAGAGTGAGATACGTATGTTAAGGTGGAGGTGAAGGAGCTGGAGAAGGTGCCGAGAAGGGCAGTGAGATGGGTGTTGAATAGATGGGAAGGAGGAAAGTAGCTTTAGGCTGACCCTAATGATGAAGAAATTAGGATGGAAACCACTGAAGGAGAGAAGAATAGAGAACGACTGGTCAGGATGTACAAGGTGATAAACAATGAGGGTGGATGGGGAGGGTTGCTCAGTAAGTTGTCTAAGGGAGCATACAAGGGGAAGGGAAACAACAATGAAAAGATGCAGAGGGTGTGGAGGAGGACTGAGAGGGGTAGACAGTCTATGCTTGTGAGGACTGTGAGGGAGTAGAATTTTCTGCAGGAGTTGGTGACTGTGAGAGGGATGGGCAGGTTTAGGAGGGGGTTGGAGGGTGAGCATAAGGGGGATGGTGAGAAGTCCACTTGCCATTGGGTGAAAGCCCAATTGCGAGGGTATAGATATGATTAAATACTTAACCTTTACCTATCTAGTTGTATATTTGGCCTGTTTAGTATTTTAGGCCTTCGTGTTTGTACGACATATTATATAATAATAATAATACTATAATGGCCTGCAATTGGGCTACCGCCCGGTGGCAAGCATTCCAACCCCCTCACAATATCCCTTCCACAGCCCTTCTAAACTGTCTCACTCCCCCCACTGACACCACCTCCTCCCGCAACAAATTCCACTCCCTGGCCGTCCTAACTAGCATTGACTGCCGGCCCCGCTCCGTTCTCCGCCAGACCAACTGTACCTTCTTACTATTGTATCCCCTTCCCTTATAAATGCCTTTCCCTAATTGTTCATCCAGTGCACTCCATCCCCCTTCTCCCATCACCATCCTGTACATCCTCACCAGTCTTTCCACCTTCCTCCTGTCCTTTAGGGTGCTCCATCCCAAGTTCCTCACCATCACTGAAGGCCTGAAATTGCCTTCATCCTCGCCAGCCTGACCCTGCCTTCTCCACCTACCCTTCACCCACCTGGCTGCCCTTCTTTGAACTTTCTCCAGCTCCTTTACCTCCACCTCACAATGTGGGTCCCACTCTGCTACAGCATATTCCAGAGTAGGGCGGACCATGGTGCAGTAGGCCTTCTCCTTCACCTCTGCACTGGTTCCCCTTAATATCCTACCCAGCATTCCCAGCACCTTCCTACCCTTCGAGACAACTTTCTGTAAATGGCTCCTCCACCCAAGGTTTTCATGTAGCACCACCCCAAGATATTTATACTCTGATGCTTCAGCTTCACCAATCTCTTGCCCTCCCCGTCTATACACTTCCTCGCAAGATTCAATGATGTGTTAAACAAAAAACACTTACCGATCTTTCCTGCAAAACTTATAGCTTTTGATATTTCCTCCACGGCAATAATACCTCAAAATCAAACTTTTTTCCAAAAACACAGAAACGACTTAACCACAAAATCACCACTGATCACAACGGATTATACAGTGCAAGAAAGGAAGGACGAAACGAATTGCGCATGTAGTTTTGCCAACATTTGAGAAATGAAAGGTCGATGTACGATTTGAAATAATCACATTTCAACAAAATATACCGCACAGCACCAAAATTGAACAAACATAAATAATGTTAATTTTCTACAAAAATTACTTACTTGACGAAAACATGCCAATTTTTACTATATCCAATAAGAAAATATTTGAAACTCATCGTAAATTAGAAGACTTATTATTGTCGTCACTATAGTTGATTGCAATTCGATGTGAAACTTCGTCTTGTATATATATGTAACGAAAATTTTTGTTGTAGAGATTTCGTTATGTCTTCGGCCGTAACCGTAATGAAGTTATCAAATGAAGTTGTCAAATCCATGTCGAATTATATTAGGCATTGGTTCAGAATCAAATAAAAACAAAGCAAATAAGATAATTTTTTTTGATTAGGAAAGGTGTTTGGATTTAAAGAGAAGCAGCATACGAAAAATATGTTGGTCTCACTGCAGTATCACTGAGTCTTGTACATAAAATAAACATCATAAAACTGACTAAAACTACTTTTGCAAACAATTCAAAAAATTAAAGAGTTTACCATACACACAGTGTAGCCTATATACCACTCTAATACTAATATATACAATCGCAATCAAATATTAGGACTACATTTCTAATAATCAAAATAATCTATCAAATCCTAGGGTATTTTCATATGCGTTTATTGGTACCCCCAAAATTTCTACTAACGTGTTCATATTATTCATTAATATATGGCAGACAGTATACCATGTATGCTGCCATAAACATTAACAATAATAAATAAAATACATATTAAAAAAGTAATTTAATGTTATCACTCTACAAACAAATTTTACTCTATCACACACGACACATAGCGAGAGTGACGTTTATATACGGCATTTGCAGACAACGTGGTACAATGTGCCAACCCCAACTTTGAGAGCGTAACCTATACGGCACGTGCAGGTAACGTGCTGCGATGTGCCACCCGCAACGTTGAGAGCGTAACCTATACGCCACGTGCAGGCAACGTGCTGCGATGTGCCACCCGCAACGTTTCAAGCGCAACCTATACAGCACGTGCAGGCAACGTGCTGAAACGTGCCACCGGCAACGTTGCAAGTGTAACCTATATGGCACGTGCAGGCAACGTGCTGCAATGTGGCACCCGCAACGTTGCAGGCATAACATATATGGCACGTACAGGCAACGTGCTGAAAGGTGCCACCGGAAACGTTGCAAGCATAACCTATATGGCACGTGTAGGCAACGTGCTGAAAGGTGCCACCGGCAACGTTGCAAGCGTAACCTACATGGCACGTGCAGGCAACATGCTGCCATGTTTCAACTGTAACGTTGCCAATAGCACGTTGCCTGCACGTGCCGGCAACGTGCTGTAAATTCTGTGACCAACATAGCACATGGCAACGTTTCAGCAATTTTGCTGGCACCAGCTGTGCTGTGTGGGAACGTGACTTCACCCCGCTATTTTGGGTAAGTGATCTCATACCTCACCCCCCCCCCCCTCTTTTTGGCTTTTCCCTGGGTGTAGATTTGCCCAGCCTTAGCCATTTGGACTTTGGTTACAGGCGGGGTGTAAGATTAGCTGCAAGATTAGCTTCAAGACACCAAATTTGAATGGAACTTCTCTGCCAAAATTAGCAGTCCGTAATTGTCCTCATGCAATAACAAGTTTTCTCCCCTCTCCGGCCAACATACAAGTTTCTACATAAAATGAATTCTTCTGGGCTTTAATCTACAGAAACCTCCGGTGCCAGGACCGCCAGTTTTCAGGACGTCTGGGCACCTCTGTGATAATTATTGTTGTTATCTTTAAAAGATTTGTGCAATGGGAGTGCATGACTTGATGTAAGTTTTTGGACATACGCCATTGCTAAGCATTGCTTAGCAATGGCGTATGTCCAAAAACTTACATCAAGTCATAATTATTGTTGTTTGTTTTGTTTTCTGGGCTGACGCTTCCAAGGCCTTATTTTTTAGTTATTCATGTTTTCAGTGTTTACCTGCAGCCCAGCGTACGTTACATTCTTCGTTGTGTGAATAGACTATTCTTTCTTTATTATGGCAATTGGTTTAATGCCTACACAGTTCGGTAGCACACTTAAATATAGACACTTAGGCCTACTACTATGAAAGGAAAAATAAACCACATTAACAAAATTAGTATCTAACCTATACTTATATTACCAACTATTATGGCTTTTTTTTAAATGTTTTAACAAGAAATATGTGAGTTGTGTCACCTAACTTCTCAAGTTTTTCAACAGAAATTACAGCTGGATATTTCACATGCTAACGTCTGAAAAAGTTCCAGGATTTAGCTATGTCGGTGTTCAATGAACTCTAGTACAAAATTAAATGACAAAAATTCAACTGCCAATAAAGAATCACCTTATCCTGAATACAATGTAGCTGAAAATACAGTAAAATAATATTATGTTTTCTTCTAACTGTAACTGGTAGGATTTTTTTTTTCATTTTCCATGATACAATTTTTTTTTTTTTTAGAAGTTATGTTCTAATGGCTTGGTTTTGGCTGATATCCTCACTTTTTTTCATATATTTTCACTTGATTAGAGCGCCACAATTTCTGTAACTTTTCCATTCTGATTGCCTTGCTCAGCTGGCTTAAGGGTCTTGCGTCCCACAGGGTTTCCCGTCAACCTTGTGGGATGAAGAGCGGATCTATGAAGTGTTGGAGTTGTAGTCTGCTCTAGTATCTGAGTGAAGCACTCAGCAAGATCCAAAAAGGGCGTGTGATGCGAATATATAGCCTCTCCCGCTTACGGCAACCCATAGCCTTCTCGTGGCGCCAGTGTTTAAACAAATATGGGAAATGCCGGGGGTGCCCACACCTCAGACTTCCTCGGTATGTCGGAACGGGAATTCTGGTGGATAAGTAAGCTGTGAGTAGGTGACTACGACTTGCTCCTGCAGAAAGTCCACTGGGGTGTTTTGGACCCCCAAACCCTAGGTGGTGTCTCAAAGCATTGGATTCAACGTGAAGAATCCAGGATGCATATGGAATAGCGAAGGGCGGTAGCGTGGCGGGGTTTCGCTCCCTGTCCGGGCACCCGGGCTCTGGCAAAGCTGTAACCTTCGGCCGGTGGATAGTCTAAGTGATGGTAATTAAGGCAATCCTTGGTTTGGTGTTACCATACCTACCCGGGCTCTGGCAAAGCTGTAAACTTCGGGCGGGGGATATGCTGATATTGAAGTACCCAAGGACATCCAAGTCCGGATTAGGGGGTGCTCTCCCTCTATGAGGCTGCCTGGGAAAGCACTATACCTGAAGATGAAGGGTGCTATGGGACTGATACTTTACTGTGATAGTTCCCTGCTGAGATTTCCTCTTATGGCTCAGGATCAGGATTGGAGTAGGAAACGTGGTGGTAGTGGTCCTCCTATGCTTGGAGAACACTCCGAAAGGGTCCCCGCCCTATTGACGAGTGGAAGTGTTGAGCTACTTAAGCTCGGGTACTAGCCTGCTGAGCTAGTAGAGGTTGGATAGGCCTCAGCTGGATCACGAGTAACTGGGTGACCGAGGGGTCCCAGGGATGTGAGAGGTATGGTTCCGTGTCGTTGCTACTCAGATCCCTCAGAGGGGGCTGGCTCTGTTGGAGGTCTGGGGGTGGATGGCGGAGCTGGGGGTGTTTCGGTGGGGCCGAAGTTGGGATGGGTCTCCTCAACCTCTCGACCTAGCCGGGCGCTCTCCAGTAACATGCCGCGATTGGAAATGGCGAATCTATTTCCCGGTTCTAGGAACCCATGTTAGGCTCTGGTAACAGTGTCTGGCATGTAAAAGACCCATCTTTCTCCTAACCAGGATTATGCCCAAACGGGATTACCTGCCTGGGGGAGCATAGATGTAAACTTGAGGTGTGAACCTAATGTACATGCCTTGCACTAAATAAAACTTAAGATTAAATATTAACTATGTCAAGCCTAGTGCCATGCCATGCCAAGTATTCATATTTTGGGTAGAGTGTATGGGGACGTCGGTTGAAGACGGGTCTTTAGTTATTACTACTGATGGGATGGCATTGTAAAACAACTCGTTTTCAATGCCAATCGAAATGTTTACACATAATCAGTAAATAATTCAGAATTTCTTCAGTGTTAAAAACTTATTTTAATAATTCTTTTACTGTAAGCAGAACAATTTTAGCGCAACGTGACTGCTCGATATTGCGCCGCCCCATGGCTTCACACATTCGACAACTTACATCCGGCTTATTGTAGTGTGTCATCCAGGCTGGGTGACGGATAAATGGACGCTACATCCTACGGTGATTTCATCCTGCAAACTAACAAGTTTATGAAACGGATCAAAGAAGGGCATGAAGTGCATCCTATGATTCTGTTTATACGATCCATGCAACAAATATTTTAACAACCATGGTAAATTTGTGTGTATTTTTGAAGTAGTATTGTTTCGGAGTTTTTCGTATATTCAAATACAATATCTGAATCGGTTATGAGTGAGGAAATAGGGGAAGGTTGCCTATCTTGGACCACTTTTTTTGTTTTCTTTAACCATTTTTTTTATTAAGTAAGCAATTTGAAAAAAAAACGTACGCAAAATATTCATCAATGAATGCTTTTTCACCATATATGTCGAATTGCTGAAATATATGACCCTTATATGTATTAAATGGAGAAAACTAGAAGTATGTAAACGGTCCAAATTTGGAAACCTGGTGCCTAAGTTGGACCGATGGTTGCGTTAAATTGACCTCAAAAATTACATATATATAGCACTAACAATAAGAAAATAATGGCACAGTAAGTAAACAAAATGTTTCTAAAGTCAATTTGCAGTTTACACAGTAATACATTTTGATGCTATGCCACACTTTGGAACATCGTGTTTGTACCCAAGACTTTCAGCCCATGCACTGTATCATGTCTTCTACCTTTACGTCCTCACACAAAACACAAAACCAGTTTGCACAATCTTCTGCGTTATTCTCATCGTGTTCCTTGAAAAGTGAACCTGTCTTCAACTTTTTCAACTGATAGGCCTACATTTCGCATGCTCCAATTCTCGTTTGTAGGGGCTGCTTGTAATTACGACTGCACCTTGAGCCTTTCTCCCTCTTTTTTCCTTTCCACGAATAGACAGTAGACCAACTTTTGATACTTTTGGTAGCAGTGATAATTCTTTTAGAGTCTTCTTAAATGCCTCGCGATTTCTGGCACCATCGCCGCTAGAGCTGTCTTCTGAAGAAGATTCAGCTGTGACATTTTCCTTGGGTGTTAAGGAATCTGATAGCGCAAAATCATGATCAGAAAATACGTGCCTATTTACTGGCCAAATACCAGCTCCGTGGCAGGCGCTCTCTGTTGTTCCAGCCGAAGCTGCTCGTCCATATGCATCATTTTATAGGCCCGCTATCTGCAGTTGTGTAATGGTTTTTCCTACATTGTGACGCAGCCATTTATCTCGCACCTGGTTGAAGATGCGCGAAAAACGCAACATCAAGTGGTTGCAGTGTATGGGTTGTGTGCCCAGGTAACTGCAACATCACAATACCATTATCACGAGCGTACTCAACTACTTCTAAGATCTTGCTGTGTGTAGCGTGTCCATCAAGTAGCAGGAGTACAGGTGAGTCCTCACTACAGTTCACATGCTTTTTTAAATGCTTAAGCCATGATACAAATAAATCTGAATGTGTGTATTCTGTATCGAAACGGTGACTATGCTGCCTGCTGGTGCACCAATCTCAAGCTCTTGTTGCATCCTCTTCCGTTTGAATATTATCATGGGTGGTTTAAAGAAACCCGCTGCATTGACAGCACAAACCACAGTGGTGTTTACATCTCGTTCCCCACTTGTAATGGCCCCGACTTGATGCTTTCCTTTTTGGGCAATCACTTTTGTTGTTTTTTGTGCACCGTTGTGAACCCAGATTCATCAACGTTGAACACAGAATTTGCTGTAATTGTGTACTTGTCAACAGTTTCTTCAAGCAGGTGAAAAAAAATTTACATTGTATCTATCGAAGCCTTAAGCTCGGGCCATTGACGTACCTTCGGGCTGACGGAGGGAAAGTTTGTGATTTCTTTTCATAAATGAATAAAACCACTTCTTCACGGCCATTTTCTTATTTTGGTTAAAGTTGTGGGGTACTTCGTATTTCTCTGCGACATCGAGAGCTAGCTTTCGGACGTCCTTGATCGTGAATCCGAAAAACCTCTCCTCGAAAAGAAGAATGTGTTCCGCGATAACTTTTTCCATCTCTGCAGAAAAGGTGGCCTGCCTACCGAAGGATTTCACTGTATTTCAGAACGATGTTTTTTATTATCAGCATGTCACTTTATTGTTGCCTTTGGGACATTGTATACACGGGCGCACTCGTTGAGTCAATAATCACTATTCTTGTATGCTGCAACGGAGATCTGCTTATTGTCCTAACTCCAGTGACCGTAAGGGCCCCTTTTCGCCATCTTGAGAACCTTAGCAGACACAACTACAACAATAATTGTTTTAACACATATACGAATTTAGTCAAACTTGCCTAAAACGGATCCTCTGTGAAACATAAACCTGTACAAAACGAAAAATATTACAGCCTAATTATATTGACTGAAAATATTAGATTATCTAAAATGTTACCATTCATGTTGCCTTAATTGGACCAGTCCAATTTAGGAGTCACTGATCGGTCGAACTTGGCAACTGGTCACCGTAAGTGAAAAAATGGCGTTAAAATAATAAAGGAATTTCATGAATAATTTTACACTATGGTATTTGTAGCTATTGAAATACACTTTTAAAATATAACACAGCAACTTTACTTACGTTCTCTTAGTCGCTACAGTAGCTTATGTTCCTTAATGCAATAATAGCAACTCGAACTATGGAAACACTAATCGACGATCCTACTGCTCCCAATGGCTGAACCTCACTACTCGTTATGTGGATTGATTTGGGCGCTATAGACGATCAGTAGAGCCAACTCGACAGTTTCAAATGTTCCTACGTGGTGAGAAACAAGGGTGGTCCAATTTCGGCAACTTTCCCCTATGTGATTAATTTTAAATTATTATAAATATATTAACTTTATGCCTGGATTTTATGAAGTTGCAAATTTCAGAGTTTCCTTCGTTTTTCCAAAACCAACAAGACTTAGGCCTACGATTGAAGTATCAGAACGTGCATCTTGACCTGAACAATTAAAGGTTATACATATATGCTACATGTGAAAATTATGACTACGAAACAAAGCTTAATGGTTTTCGCTGCTTCTAGTAAATGTAATACATGCAAAAAATTTATCCATTGTTGGACGTGAAATTAAATAATTTCTTTAAAACATATGTACAATTAAAATTGAATCCTTTGGATTGGCTAAATTTTCACGGGGCATTATTTCACGATATTTTCTCATTCCTTCAAAAGCCCTTCCATTCGTCACAAAGAACACTAAAAATAACTTGGGCTCAATAACGTGTACCTTAAATAAAATAACACAGTAAGTAACTGCATAAAATGACTCGAATCCTCGTTCAGAACACCTCGGTCTCTCTCCTGCGCCGTCTGTCTCTTGCTCTTGCTGCTCTGCCGGGCATTGCTCAGTCGCACTGCAACCTGCACCACGTCGCGACGAGTGAATAGTTTCTTAGAAAAACCCGCATCACACAGAATGGGTAAGGGATAATAACAGCTCTCTTGAGTTTGAATGTACAGTTATGTCAAAAGAAACCCTATTTCTGTCGTTCGTAGTTTTGTTTTCAGTAACAAATCGTGGTAAATAATAATCCAACATTTATGTATTGGTAACCATTAAGTTCAGATTCACTAGGGAGATGTACACGTAAATGCATGCAACATGAGGAGTAGTTTACAACATTCAAAAGGTTTTCCTGGCCCGCACGGATGGCCGACATGTTAAGGGTGCACGTGGAAGCGAGAGGTACTGCCGTGCCAATCCCAGGAGTTACGCCTGTGTGCTCGCAGTATGTTGTGGGCTGAACTAAACGTTACACTTCTCTTTGAATTTAAAAAAGGACTCAAAAAGGACTATGTGAATGACAAGACCTATCGCTGTAAGGTCTCAATAAACTAGGTTAATAGTTTAAACGGTATCATACAGGAGCGCAAAATCTGTAGGATTCGCAAGGAGCATGGTTGGCCCACGGAAATTTCCCGAGTTTTGGGGAGGGGGGAGGGCGAGGCTGAAAGTTCTTCACTTGAGTTTAACCGCACGAGTCATCTCCGGATACGGTGCCTGTATGTTGTACACTTCCCAATTTTTTGGCCTACTTGCATGCAATAAGCAGAATACTTTAAAATATACAGACAATTTTCCATAAGTCATAGTTTTAATCTCAAACCCTTTCACAGTCACGCTTTTACAACTGCAGGCAGTCCCTCCCCCCTCCCCCACCACATGATCTATGTACGCCCATGGTAACATATGAAATTACATCAAGCCAACATCTCTTCTGTTGGTCGCATGAATCACCGAAAGACAACATTTTCTGTTCTTGATATGTGTTACTATATAGGCCTATATACTCCTAGACCTACATAGTATTCGCAAGTTATAAGGCATAAATTTAGTGGGTGACAGGGAAATCCAAAAGAAGAATCAAAATTCGTTAAGAAACATGTCTGGAAACGAAACCCTGCAAACCTCTAACAGGCGGGCTTCAAGGACTGCTCCATGGCTGAAAGGACACGTGATCGCAGTGGCGGTCATACGCCCCGCGGGAGGCAGGGAGCCGTACACACTGCAACCAGCAGTCTGGTGCACAGCACAGTGCATGGGTAGTTGTGGTACGTTCTTGTTTGGCTTTGGGCGATTAGCGCGGTGTTGACTGTTAGTGAGTAGGTTGATACGACTACAGATTTGACAGACAGCAACGGCATGGTAGACTTACCTACTAATTGTAGAGATGACCGAAAGGTGTGTTATTGCATGCCGGTGGGGGGGGGGATTACAGCAGGAGAAGTGTGCATTCACCAAGCACGCTTTCACAAAAGAAGTGTACCGAAACGGAACACCTTCATATGGCTTAACCAGTGAAACTGAAACTGGTGTTTTCATACTCCTAAAGGTGATGTAGGTACGTTGAACTGCTGGTGTCTAGTGCCATGCTCTCGTTTATGTGTTGGGCTGTAATTAGGCCTACACTAAATTTAAACGAATAAAGAGAACATTTATTTATTGGTGTTCTGGGAATGCACGTACTTAAAACGCCAAATATTCATAATCTAGAGCCCCTTAATGCATAATAACTATAGGCCTATCAGTTTTCTAGTAATAAGATATTAACGTAAAATGTTTTTACTGTCGATTGGGTAAGTCTAGATAATGACTCACCATAATGTTGTTACGTATGCTCTCGCACTACATACATGATGACGTCTCCGTGGCGCCTAACCGCGCGCCCGATGCCACCCGCCCTACAGGAATTGTCGCGCGCCGCGCGCCAAGCGTCGGAGCCGCTCGGAAATGCTCGGCGGAGTTCGTGTGGCGGGCTTTGAACCGGACGTCGCCTACGCGGTGTTTTCCGGTCATGTAGGCCCAGAACAATCTCCGATGTTTTCTACCTCAAGTTCCAGGGTATAAAAGGTCTCCAATTTGCCCTGGGACAGAGATACAGCTCCGAGTCGACGACCGAGGCGGGGAGTTGCTGCAGCCCGAAGCTACACCGTCAGAACCTCGCCTGCCTGCCGTCACGCTGCCCGACCAAACCCCACTCGACTTGGTAAGACACTTCATTGGAAAACTGTTTGCGGAGCTAACGTCGACACCGTTAAGAGGCCACTCCAGTGTTTCAGGGGCACTACGCAACCCGCGTTAACCTCATACGATTCAATGCTATTTTCATTTTGCTTATAACTTATTAACTAATATAGATTTCGAAATTATGCTTGCTTGATATGTAAGACAACGCTGCTCTTATCAAAGCCCCTTTCTTCAAAAACGTGCATAAATTATGGTTTTATACCAATCTTTACTAACATGCATAAGTCTAGGTTTGAACCATAATTTTTTGCACATTTTTGAAGAAAGGGGCTTTGATAAGAGCATCGTTGTCTTACATATCAAGCAAGCATCATTTCGAAATCTATATTAGTTTATAAGTTATAAGCAAAATGAAAATAGCATTGAATCTTATGTTGTTAACGCGGGTTGCGTAGTGCCCCTGAAACACTGGAGTGGCCTCTTAAGGCAGCGAGACCAGTTGGAGTAAAACTTGCAAAGGGGCTAGCGGTGACGGAAGAAGGGTTTCGAGCTGACGGTGTGTGAGCATAAAAACCCACCGATAAGATACATTTTTCTTTTGGTTCGACTAGAAACAGAAATCCCGAAAGCAACTGTAACTACATTTTGAAGAAATAACTGGAAGTTCAATATTTGTCGGAAAACTGATTGAGTCGTTCCTGTTGCCGACCTAAGATTTTAAAGACACGTAATTTGTTTTGACAGTGTAAGCCGACGCTTCCCCGCCGGGGTCGCGTGGTAGTTGAAGAGCCGCAAGCTCAGTGTTTGTTAAGGCAGTCTCAGTAAAATAAGAGCTCTGCTAATCATTTGTTTTGTTTGTTTGTTCGCAGTTACTTTCGACTTCTGTTACGAGCCAAGGCTCTGAAATCAAATGTACTTTGTTATAATATTCTGTATTTAATCTGATGTCATTAAGGGTATGTGTTTGTGGATGAATAAATATCTGACATATTGCACACCTCTGTTTTCCATTTCATCCCTTGTGCCCCTCGCGTTAGACACGAGAGGTTACAATGTAACAGAAGAAAAAAGTGCAAAATTTGGGGCAGGGCACTCTATTAAAGAGAAAAGGTGGGGAAGGGTAATAGCAAATTAACCAGAGAGTTAACAACTGTGAGACTTTCTGTGGTTTTCTTAACGATATTTGTTAAAATATTGTGAATTTCTAGTCCGAACTAACATTGTGTATTTTATTGTTTAGTTTTATTTTAACTATCGAAATGCTTGTGGAAACACAGATAGCAGCAGCATCGCAAGTTCGTCTTGAACAATAGACCCCTGCTTGTAGCACACAGGCGTACTTGCGTGCTTAAATACTTGAGCCTTGTGTACTTGTGCGCTCGAATACCTAGCCAGGTATCGAAACCTCGACTTTGTGTAAAATAGTTTGGCGTCTTAACCTCTCTGCCATCTTGCACAATAATACATTCTGAACTTATGGGAAAAGCCTTTTAGAGAAATAAGGTAAATTAAGTAGGTTTTCGTCTAAATCAATCTTAAATATTTGCTTTATCTTGGTCCTTGTGAATTTACTATATGTGCTAAAACACGTATATCAAAGATGATTGAAATAACATATTCATAAAAAGTTCTTTGTTGTATTTTTATAGTTTATTACAGTTGATTTTATAAAGTTTTGTTAAATAATATCGTATACCTATCTGTACAGTAAATAAAGGTTAAGAGAGAGACCGAACAATAAATTTGTGCAGTTGAAATTATCTTTGGTTCATGTCTACACACTAGTGTAATTTAACATTATATATAGTAAAATAGTTTTTCTATAGGTATACATGTATTTTAGATTATTATTAATTAAGAATTTGGATTCCCTGGATACATTATATAGGTATACATGTACCTACTACACCTTTCCTCATAGCACACACATTTCTAACTGTATTGTACTACTGAGCATACTTTTGCTGTTTACTACAAATCGTAGTGCTAATAATAACAAATACAGCAAAGAATGAGAATTATAGAATAACAGAGGTGACTTAGCCTCTCCAATTGACGAATTTATACAATAACCTAATGTGAAGATAAATACAACTATAGTGCACTGACAAAAAAAATTATAAATTTTTAACTTGTATATGTTTTCCCATAAAATAAAACATGACGGTACATTTTTGTATGTTTACAAAATAGTCTAATGTAAAGTTATGTGTTTCAAAAAACAAACCCGTTCTTAATAATCCTTTGTTGGTAGCTATATATAATTCAAAGATTTTTATTCGCTATGTAGGTAGATGGTATCAGTGTTACCAACTGCAAAAGCTGGCGAACAGAGGTTTTACTAGAATAATTGTAAAAAATAGTGGAAAAATAAGGGGGGGGGGGGGGGTATGATGCCCAACCAGTCCTGAACAAATTTGAATTTCGCCTCTCGCTCGTGAAACTAAGCAGGAAAAAAAAGGGGGGATATTTCATTCATTTTCAAATATTAAAAATAAAGATAGTATAAAATAATGTCATCGACCAAATATTATCAAACTATCATTGCAGTTACAACCACCTGGAAGTGCAGAAATCTACATTCCTGCAAACAAGAAGAAGAAAAAAAGAATCTTGGTGGAAGTTCTAATCAAGTAACATGCTTAATCTAGCTTCTTTCCACTTGTTCAACAGAAAACATTAGGTATGTAACCCTTATACAGGTGTCCGGGCGCCGAGGGCTGTACCTCGCCTGGCCCGCCAGCAGCCTCCGTGACAGCATAGAGACGTAGTGCCAGCCCTCCGGGACTAGCAGTCGGCGAGAGATCCAGTGTCCAGAGAGCTTACAGCACCGCGCCGATGCTGGGCTCATGTGGTCCCCAGTTCCGAGCTCTGAGCGAGAGCGGGCCGCTGTCATTAGGCCTACTTAGAAACACACAAGATTGAATGATCTAAGTTGTGTGTTTCTACATTATGACGATTCTAAGTCGTGTGTTTCGGTCTTTTGTGTTTTTTTAGTGTTATGTGTTTCAAGTTAGCACAGTTCTAAGTTGTGTGTTTCTAAGCAGAAATATATAGTTCTAAGTTGTGTGTTTATAAGTTATGATTATCCAAATTATAGAGTTTAGTTATAATTTTGTGTTTCTGCGTTATGAGTTTATAAGTTATGATTGTTCTAACTTATGAATGTTCTAAGTTATGTGGATTTTTTTCGAGAATCCTAAGTTATGACTGTTCTAAAATGTGTTTCTAAGTTACGTATGGATCTCAGTGAGTGCGTGCCGAGACGAAAACAACAAACAGCGGGAATGTATCAATGAGTCGGCCCCCTGTGTAAGCGCCGACTTTGTGATGCCATAGGCGCCTCGAGACACTGTAGACAAGTGTTGGGTACATTTCGATTAGACAGTTATTTTAAGGAACTTAAGTAGATTATTGTTTTTGCTCTGCGACTGTGTGGTATTGGATAAGCTATAGGATATGTACTTATTTAGGAGTGTTGTATACAAAGGAAACTTCAACTACATTTTTGTTTGAAAAGAAGTTATTTTTTATCTAACCACCTCAACCTTCATGAATCTGATTTGTTAACCCTTATTCAAGCCTCGGTAAATTACTATCGTTTCGAGGCACTGGTAGTCAGTAGGCTATGCGAAATAATGATGTGTCCAGCTGTTTCTCAAAATAATTTGGTTTTATCTCAATGCTAAGCTATAAGTAAAATAGATTTAGCGCATGTAACATGACAGTTATTTTTATACTAATCATAGACTTCCAAAAATAGTTACTGCATTGTAATTGTTTTTAGGCAAAAGCTGTAAAGCGCATGTCACCAGTAGGTAATAGCCAGTAATGAATAACGTTTGATCAATACGTTAACACAATGTTGTAGAGCCAAAAATTCGCGTCAAATAAAACTGCGCCTATTTATTGGTTATGGTAGCTGATAAGGAACTGGAAAATTTCAGTTGCTCTTTTGTCCATAAGATATAGCTAGGCTATAGCCTAGACTGCAAATTCTCTGCATTAGCGCAGACAAATGTCACCAGTTTATTGACTTGAAACATCTCAGAATTCTAGCCTGTGGTTCCGTTATTATTCAATGAAGGGTTTTGATTGACTCAGGGTCGCCGCATGTAAGCTGTGTGCCAGTAGCAAATACATCGCAAAGTTATAAGTATTTATGTTTTTGCCTGTCACGAAATGAATCCGTTAATTTTACCAGACTTTACTGCTTTTGCGTAGAGACCGGAAATAATCGCGTTTTCCATTACTTCCACAGTAGACTGCACAGTCCTCCGTACACTCGGGCAAATGTCGCCTGTTCATTGGCTGCCGACTGGTGAGACGTTAAAACTGGATAGCCTGTGATCCGGCAATATTAAAGTTGAGAGTTTACATTTTCCAGGAATACCTATTTCCTATAAACAGTGCATTTTTAGGGTCCCTAGTTATACGACGATTGCTATCGAGGTTGTCAATGCCTTACAACGTTTCAGGTTGTCAACACTGCAATCATGACTCGTAGAAAATGCCTATAGATTATTTTATTTTAGTCTAAAATTTTTGAGACACATATTTTCTCAGAATGTTTACTTAATCATTTTTTCACTTCCGGTTGGTAAACTTTCTTTCGCTAGGAAGAAGATATAAATAGTTGCAAAAAATATAATAATATACCGTTTATGCTCCGGAAAACACCTCACTGGCTAAAAAAAACGTGCAGAAAAAGCGTCTCCAAACAGCCCGTGTTGAAGTCTGATCTCGGAACATGCTACGACTATTTAATGGTACAAATGCCACAAAAACATTTGATTATTTAAGAACCTACAGTTGGTTATTTAATAAATTGCACAATTTAGTTGTATTTGTTTTCATACCTGACAAATCGCAGGAGGAACAAGCTTTGAACACCTGTGTGGCATAAGTTAACATAACGTTTTCTAATTATCTGCAGTCACCCGTGCTTACTGGCCTATTAGGCGCACGCTGGGACATGTCAGTTCAAACCAGACAATAACCACATGGTAAGACTTAAATATTTTATTTATGTTTTGTCGAAAAAAAATATGATTTGAAGAAATAGGTACTTAAAAATACAATTGATAGTGGAATATTTGTCAGAGCAAGCGGGCGCATGGCAGCCGAGCAGCGGCGACTCAGCGGCTCGCGGAGTGGAGCGGCGCGGCGTCCCGACGCCACGACCTCCGCCGCCGCTCTGGCGACACGGCTTCCCCTCCCCGCGAGAGGGGAGAGAACAGATGATAATGCTATGACACCGGCGGGCGGACGCTGCTCCTGACGTCATGCGCCGCCATTGGCCCGGCGCCGGGATTGGCGGGGGAGGCACCGCCCCGCGGGGGCGTGGCCGGGCAGGAGACTCGCGTGTGGCCGTGCCTCGGGGACCGCTCCAGGGGGCGGGGCCCGAGTGCCCGCCCCTCGGGGAGGGAGGAAGTGGAGGGGGCACCTCGCGAGGGGCGAGCTCCGGCGGCTGGGGAGCGGCGCGGCAGTCCCTGCGAGAGAGCGGCAGTGGGCCCGGCACGCCGCCTCCCCTCCCCCACCCCTCCCAGCAAGTCCCATTGGCTCCCTCCCCTCCCCAGGCGCGGGCGGACTGCCGGCCACGCAGCGGGTCCTCAGTGGGCCACGTACTTGGGGACCAGACGCCACGCGGCGCCCGAAACCGCCGGCGGAATCTCTCCCGCAGCGCAGCGCGAGATCGCAGCACGCAGTCCCTCCTGGGAGCGCGGCCTCCAGAGGAGCGGCCATCTTCCTCTTCCCCTCGCCGGGACAAGACAAGACGCGGAGCGCCGGCATGCGGGCTGGGGGAGGGGCCCCGGGAAGACTGCAGCCGCGACCTTGAGACGTGCTGTCCTCCCCGGTGGACACTTAGAGGGAGGGGCGCCTCAAGGACGACCGGGTGTCTGACGAGGTGTGAAGAATAGGCTAGGTACCACTTCCTCCACGACAGCGGCAAGCCTTTTTTTTTAAAAATATAAATTTGGTTTCGCGGGCGTCTTGGGGCCGTTGTCTGGGAGGGGGCGGGGCGGCATGAGGGCGACGTGATCGGCGCACCGACACGACGGCGGCGCCGTGGGGCGCGCTGCCCCTGGGTCCGGGCCCCGGCGACCTGGACCCCGTGTGGGGGCGGCACAAGCTGTACGCGGCGGCGGCGGCGGCGACGCCCGGGGCCGCGGGCCGCGTCATGTTCGGCCTGGAGGCGGCGGGCGCCGGCGGGCCGCTGCACCACCACCACCACGCGGCGGCGGCGCATCACCACCACCACCACCACCACCCGCAGGCGCCGCGCGCGCCCAAGGAGGAGCCCCTGACGGGCTCGCAGCTGCACGCGGCGGCGCGCGCCTGGATGCAGGCGCCCGGCCCCGTGGTCGACCAGAGCAGGTGCGTGGCCCCCTCCCTGCTGCCCCCGTCACTGCCAGGGTTCCTACAAGCCCAGTTGTTTCAACGAGCCATCAGACATGTCAATTTATACGGGCCGAATTCTCTTGAATTCGTATAAATGTTGTGTAGCTCATGTCCAAAATTGGTTATTTCATTTATTTGTGTATATAGCCTATACATAATAGGCTATACTATATGATTTGTTTAACTAGTTTTTGTGCACTCAGCCGTAATAATAGTAAATGTTATTTTCAACTCGCATTTACCTACTATCAATTTTTCCACCATATTTCAAAACTTCATAAGTTTCCTAAATAAACTTACCTATATATATTATTGTATTTCTGCCTGTCTTAGGTAGGACGACAGCCGTATGTTTGCTGAATTACAAAATACCTATAACATTAAAGGTGTACAATTAAAACCATTTTTCTTCAAAGTAGATGTTTTTAAGTTTTAGTGGCTGCTTATTTATTATTTACTTGCCTTTAAATTAAGTTTACTGTGGTACATTAAACGTTAAAATAGAAACGTACGAACGACAAAGCATCTTTATTGAAGGCATACCTAAATGAGTATAGTAATATGCGTGTTTAGGGCTGAAATTTAGTTTAGTCGAAACGTTCAAAGCACGCTTAACCAATCTATGCTGTAGTATTCAACGTATTCTGACTTTAAATTTGTCTTCAATAATTTTTTGTATTTCTCAGAATTCGTCCATCTGAAAACAAATCCTTAAAGCGTTATTGATTTTAATCTAGCAGCTATTTCTGAAGCAGTAATGCCAGTAACAACAATTTTTGTATTTATTAGTTAATTTTTAAAGTAAAATATTTTCAGCCATTCTAAAACCAAAATTTTGCTTATGTCACTCGCAAATTTTTGTAAGTTTTGTAAGTCAAAGCGTTATAAATATGCAAAATAAACCAATATTAAGTTTTATATTAATATTTCTATAGTTAATCAAAGATTGGTGAAAAAATTATAATTTTTATGGTATTTTTGAAATAAGTTTTATTTCTATTCTACAGGAACATTTTAACCTCTAACTTCCTTTCACTCAGAATAAAATGAATGATAAAAATTACAGTTATGCAGTGAAAAAAAAAAAAAACACCGTAAGCCATATAGGTAGTTATAACTCGCCGTAACAAAAATTGAACATAATTTAATCAGAAGCTATGACTGACAGCTCGTCTTAGGAATTTATCTCTGATGAAAAGAAACAATTTAATTAGATTTTCATATTTAATGGAAATTTAGATTTAATATTGCAGTATGTATAACTACACTCTATATCTGAAATACTTGGTTTAAAAAGTAAAATTATCTTGACAGAATATTTTTACTAACGCCTTAATCACTGGAATTCACTTTTAATAAATATGTCTATGCTTCAGTGAAAGTCACTAATACTTAAATAGTGAGATGTTGTCACTGAAATAAATTCTGGGAACCTACTGATACTATTGGAGTTTTTTTAACAAAATTTCAGTGAAATGTCGCTGATTCATGGCAATTTCCGTTAATTTGAAATCCGAGTGCATAAATTTGAATTGACGTTCTATTTCTCAACATTAGTCAGAATATACTTAAATTACAGGACCACACAATTAAAAATTAAAACACAGGATAAAACTAAAAGAGATATTGACCCGCGAAACCAATATAAAAAACGTGCAGGCAGAGGGACAAACACAAAACTAAAACATCCACCTGGAAGTCAACGAATTTCTCATAACCCCCCAATCGTGTGGTAGCATTGTCTTTTTTTAAATTTTACTTTCATCCTGTGTGGATAATAATATCCTTCACATAAATATAAATAAGTATTTGGTACTAGTATGAGTAGTATTAGCCTTTGTAAGTACCCAAGTTACATTACAAATTGTGAAATTACTTGATGGTACTAAAAATGCTATTAATTTATTCATTCGAAAACATTTTAAATATTTGTTTGAACCTACATATAATACATATATGTGAAATAAGACACTATTAATACCAAATATTGATTTGACTTTGTCTTATATTTGTGACAATAAAGTAGATAGAAGCCTTGTAAAGCCTACCTTCTATGCCACTTTTATGCAAACAAAAATTTAGAAGAGAGATACTTAATCCGCGTAAATTTCGTCACCAGGCTTGACTCCTCAGACTTTAACGTAATCAATGCCGGTTCATTAGTAGTTGGTGATTGTCATAGTTCGCTTTCTGTCTAGACTCGCATGCGTTCTCATCCTAGTTCATAACTCCGTATCCATAAATACAGTAACATATTTTTTAATGATCTACAATGAATAGTAGCCTACAAGGTGTCAAGAGTCTACCATTTACGCGAATTTTACAGGTGCGTAGATTTTGGTTTTTTCATGTCAAAAAAAATATAATTCAGAAAGAATCGAAGAGAGCTCCAAAAAAACAAATAAAAAAGTACTCAAATATCCAGACTTATTGATGAAACTTCTGAAGTTGTCGTAGCCAGTAGTTATTTACTAAATTCTATGTAAGGAAGCATTTCAAAATCCTTTACCTCGTGCGATTAGTCATTTTGATACATACAGACCATGTTTTAGCATCAATCTCTCTTCACCAAGCTTTTTATTGAGAACATAGGTATAGAAAGCAGACTACGCCTACATTCTAAATCAAGAAAAATTAGTTAATTATAAATATTTTAAATAACATACAGATTTAATATTCATACTAGGTTAAACAGTTTGTGTCCTATATAAAGATTTTTTGCTTAAATTAAAAATGTCCATAACAATAAAAACTGCTGTGATTCATTTTATATCATTATCTATAAAAAGTTTAAATACTGCTAAATATATGTCTACTTACAACTATGACTTAGGTTAATTAAGTTTTTTTATGATTGTCAAATAGATTTCTCAATTTTTTTTTTCAAGAAAGTAAGTAGGCTACGTACTTTAAATTATTAAAAACATTATTCAATTAAATTTTCGTTGATTAAAAATGTTTTGTTGCAAAATTTGATTTAAAGGCGTAATTAATCAAATATTTAGACTGCTTGAATATTTAGGTAAGTCATTTTGATAGTGGTATGAAAATGTAAACTTTAGATTCGTGGCAGGTTATGTAATTTGAGGTTATTTAGGTTGGCTTCGTTCTTACTGAGAAAGTTAAAAAAACTGTTATTGTTCGAAATAGTTTAAAGGCTTAATTGGCCAATTAAAATAGATTTAATACCATGGGTTGGCTAGTATTTTATATTAAAAATAATGTTGAAAATTACTTACGTAAAGATTACGTTAGGTAGGTACGTTTTAATTTATATGAGTAGAATTTATTTTTAAGCGCTGCATTTTTGATCATTTACGTGATGACTTTTGGAGTCTGTGTTTAAATGTTAGGGTTTGCAAACCTACTAACGCAAAAATATTAGACGCTTAAGTATTCTTTTTCATCGAATTCTCCGTAATAAATGCAGGTGCACAGACACACACACACGACACACAGACGACTCACAACACACACACGACACACAACATACACACGACACACAACATACACACCTGGGTATACTTATAAACATACGCGCTGTCAACATCCAGAGAGAAAGGCGGCCACATAATAATGAAGTTACATTTGTTTTTGAAAGTAAGTTAACGACTTCCACGACGTCAGAATGGTCGTCATACGCTTGTAGCACATAAATGATAGTTTAATACGATATGCTGGAAATCTGACTAAAATGAAGAAATGTACGTTTGTAACAGAGTGGCTTGATTTTTATTTTATTTTACCGCAGTTTATTTGTAAAGTTCAATGAAATATACTTTGATGAAAACGAAAGCAGTTTACATAAAAGTATTATCGGAAAAATTATTTAGAAAATGGCAAAATATACTAATATTTTATATATTTTAAAAAACATATCTGTTTCAAATGATAATTGATTAAAATTATATTTTTAATCTTATGATTGATAGTAAACTATAAAAATATAAGATTTGGTTGTGTTTTTCGTCAAATGTTGTCGCCAAGATAAAGTAGATGCGATGCAGCTAGGTGTATGGAGCCTAAGTACCTAATTGCACCCCAAAAGGAGCAGGTGAACGGAATATCACAACGGCCGAAAGACTATCGTGACAGCCGCAACATTGGCAATGCTCTAATAAATAATAGTAGTAGCATAGGCTAATCTCTTGTATTGTGTGAGTACATAATGCCATTCTTAGTTTTAAGGACTGTAACAAAACAATATATCATAAAAAAAATTATTATATTTTATAAAACTATATTCTATAGTTTTTTATCGATAAGAAACAGTGAGATAATTAATCATATTCTATTTAAATTTTTAAACTAAAATTAAATATAAAATATGATATAAAATTCACTCAAATTACTATTAGTTCCTTAAAACAGCAACTGGAAGACAATGAATGTAAGAAAAAAACCTAAGAAAAAACAAGCAACCAAGAAAAGATGTCCCCGAAATCCTTCTTCAGAAAAATCAGCAACAGCGAGACTCTCATTTAATTGTGTTATCATCTGTTCTGGGGACAGCAAGGAACACGTCAAGTAATGGGAGCATGAAAAGTGTGCTGGTGCTGGAAAAGGAGATAAAGTATTTTTAGTGAAAATTGCGACTAAAATTTGAGAAGTGACGCTTTTCCTATAACATTTGAAATTTGCAGATATTCTGAGTTAACACATGTCTATAATTTTAATTTCAATATTAGGGTATGATTTTTTTATTATCATGAAATTGAGTGTAATACAATTGTCGGGGGAAATTTGTTAGTTGTAGAATTTTCATTATTAATAAACAATTATTACTAAATTAAAAACTGCGTTAGAATGGGTCATATTGCGATCATTGGTACCAGAAGTGGCGCTTAATACTTAATTTAATGTGAATAACTGTTATTGACATTTTTTAATCCGTTAAAATGGTTTTTCGCACAGTGTCTCATTCGTAGAAACTGCCTGGCCTAATGATGAGCCGTTCACCCTAATTTTAATTTTGATATTTTTTCTTTAACTTTAAATACCTACTTTAGAATAAATAATATTTACAGCATAAATATCATCAGCCAAACTTTACGTGTATTTACAAAAACTGAATAGTTGTAAAATTTGAAAGTATTATTACAGTAATTTAAGTAGCCCATTGATAGTAACCTTCCCCTGCATTATCATTATTTTAAAAAACCCAAAACAGAAACACAAATTCAAATGAACATCTGGGTTCTATCAGCTGTAGCTCCGTGCCCATAAATTCAACACAGTATTAAATTATTGCGGAAGCTCACGTAACTGTCTAGAGTCATCTCTCATTAACTAATAGTGTGAATTATAAAGGGATAAATTAACTAACTGTCCACCCTGCATTATTTAACTCCTGGCTTGGCATGCCTTACGAGTATTCGTTAATTAAAAGTGTGGTTTGGAAATAAACAGATAGGTAGTATTGACAATGGCACAGTGCCGCAAGACGTTCTATACAAAACCTAAAGGTTCCAGCA
This sequence comes from Bacillus rossius redtenbacheri, assembly GCF_032445375.1. NCBI lineage: Eukaryota > Metazoa > Arthropoda > Insecta > Phasmatodea > Bacillidae > Bacillus > Bacillus rossius. The sequence continues at coordinate 245,816,482 of NC_086330.1, forward strand.
TTTTTGACCACAATTGAACAGGCTGTAACAAAAATCTACTTCCTAACAAATAAATGGCCTTTGTGAAAAAAGACCTAAGAGAAAAATTGAACTCTTAAAGAATCTAAAGACGGATTAAAAAATTACAATTAGCAGTTTAGAAATCAAGTTGATCAAACAATCATAGATTCTTCTCTATGAGTTGACCACAAATAAAGGATAGCATTTGTAAGGTATCCATGTGTATCTATTTAAACAAAAAGTAGGTACCTCCATAACCTAGAAAAACATAGAGCTTAGTCTCACTCACCATAATAAGTTATTTAATTTTTATGTCATTTCTTTAATTTAAGGGAATTTCCATGTTAAATATGTTTTATTATGGAAACTCTTTTTCATTTTATGTTTCGTCTAAAATTTTCTCTACGAATGATTATTAAATAAAAGTAAAACGTCACGCAATTGTTCGATAATAACTTTAAATAAAAGTTTGATGTGACAATTTTTGATCCAACAAAAAGGCCAGGAGGCTATGGGAATAAATTTACAGGAAGAACCCTTAATACATAGTAGGCAATGACAAGAAACGGAATAACCAGCACGACATGTTGAGACAAAGCCTTCAGAATTCCTGAGTACCTACACGGGTATTCATAGTGTCCGAGACCTTGGTATCTGCATGATATCCAAGCAATATTTAAGTAGCACGAAATAATATAAACTTGTAACAAACAAAGTTAAAACTGGGTTAGCAGAAACAAAGAAAATAATATGGCCTATGATGGTAAACGTTCCCTCTGTCCACTTGTTTGCCACACAGAAAAAGACATTTTTGGAAAACTGTGCAGTTGAAGCTCGAAAAGTCTACGGTAGCAAAATAGTACCTATTACACGTGATAATAAACATGTTCAAGTTATAGGTATGCCAAAGTGACGCCTGCTATTCCCTTTCAGCACAACCAACAAAAACATCCAGGTAAATGGCACATGATTAAGCTCAAGTGAATCGTTAAATAACAAAGATCACACATGGGTTACGCTAGGGGTGGGTGCGTGACAGGGTCGCGGGGTTGATCCCAGCCGCCGGCCTATGACGTAGCGAGGCCAAGCAGTCTGGAAGACACCTAGGTACATCCAGCCGCGCGTATTTGTTAGAACAATTATCGCCCTGCAACTGGCTCGTTCATCAAACATTAAAACCTTACGTACATTCTACAAAAGAACAAGATATTAAATTTCAAATAAAATTACGCAAATTCCTTCAAATATTCAGTTAAAAGTTTTTATAAAATTACTAATGTAAAATTGTAGCGACAAGTAAATTTTCACTAGTTTGCTGTGTTACTGATGATTGTAGCTTACTTGTACCTCACTCTTGTTTTAACCAATAGTTTTCTACCTACCTTACAGGTTATTAATAGTTCTCCTAAAAAAGGATTTTTGGTCTTGTTTTTTTTTTCCTTCAGATTTTTAAAATATGTTAAAAGTGAACTAGAATCGTGAACAAATTTATGCTGCAGGAAAATCATAATAGGTCACCTGTACCCGATACAATTGTTACCGATAACTTATTAATTAAAATAATTTTACTTAAAAGTGCGGTTACATACTATAACCAAATGTTTAAAGTTACAAATGTGGTTATGTGGCTTATTATTGCAACGTACGAATAAATCAATTAAACTTGTCACACACAAATAAAAGTTATTCTTGTTAGTGGAACGTTTGAAAATCTATGGGAGAAACTAAAAACTTGTGTTTACAAGAGATTTTTTGCAATAATTTTTAGTAACAATGCTTTTACTTTTGCGAAAGAGGCCCCTGTAGGGATATGAAAGCAGAGCTTGAAAATTTAATCGGCAACCCTATACGCCCTATATAATCTGTGTATCATATAGCTAAGTACCTACATGACCATAAAGACAAATTAGTGTAATTGCTATATTTTTAACAATGTAGAGGTGCAGCAATAGCAGTGTAGAAATCTTTACAAAATATTTACTAAATCTACCTAATCTACTAATAGATATATTAGTTATGTATAGGTCATATTTTCTTTTCTTTGAAAACGATCACAAAAACATAATATTTTGATAATTTTGTAACATGTATTCAAAATACATATTATGATCAAGCCACAACTGGGTAGATTCTTATTAAAATTCTGTATGTAAATGTCACTGAAAAATCTTGGGTGGTTTTGATTGAAACGTTTCTAGTTGAGGATCTGCTGATGGTTTTACTACCAAGACAGAGACATTTATGTCCACTGTCGAAATCAATAAGAGCAATAATGTCCATCAAATTGTTAATACTAAGTTCTAATTAGTTATGTAAAACTTAATATGAATGATTATTTAAATCAGCAGAATTTGTTTACATTTTGATTATAATCTGTTTAATGCATAATCATGCGTGTTATGATAAATCCTGAAAAACGCTGAGCATGAGCAAAAACACCAACGCTATAATATAAGATATTTTTAAATATAGTATATGGTTTTGATTTGAAAACAAGTTTACATTTATCTGTTCAGATTTAAATAGTAGATAAAATATTGTTCTTTATAAATTTATACATACTATAGACGAATAGCTAGCTAAAATTAATAATCGTGGACGTCTAAAAACTGCTAAAAGAGCTACAAATTAATTATTAGGTCTAATGGAAGAGTTATAATATTTTTTCCACATAATTTCAATATGATTCACCGTAGTGACAGTTCATATTTGTCGTATTTGTGACATTATTGACGAAAATACTAAATTTGTTTTTCTCTACCTTTGTCTTGTCGGATCAAAAACATAGATACCAATTTACAAAACTTGTCAGTTACATCGTTAGTTAGGTGTTAAGAAACACCGTTGCGATATTTCCATAAACAAAATGACAGCTGATTCCAATGTGGCATCTATGTACCTCATTCTATACGACGAAAGTGTAGCTGGCGGAGGATTTACTAACCACGCGAAGTTTTATTCAATTATTTTAAGTATCCTTCAAATTTAATTAATCCATGTGTATATAGCCACTTGGATGGTAATGAGTCCGTTTCACACAATTGCACTTTACTCAATGCAGTTTTATCGCAAAGCTTCAATTAAAGTATTTTGTGCAGGAATGGTTACTTTTAGGGCATAGGAAATCTGGGTCAACAACCTAGGACACGAGTGGCGTACAGATGCGAAAAAATTTAAAAAAAGTTGCTCTATACTGCCAATCGAATCCTGATGTACCGTGATATAAGTAGAGGCTGTGATATTAACTATCGCGTGCCCACTGTAAGTAGGTGTTCTGGAAATTAGCATGGTTTTATGTGAATGTAAAAATAAATGACCAACGGCAAAGAAAACGTTTTTTTTTTTTTTTCATAAATTCGTGGCATTGATTAAGAAAAAAAAATTAAATATAGCAAAAAAAAATATCAAAAATTGGTTTGGTTAGTTTCTCATGCAGTCTATAGGTTCTACAAAGATTTAAAAAAAAAATAATTACAAGTTAAGGAACTTTATAAATGTACGCACTTTCTTTATTAGTTGATTGTGAACGTGAATACAGAGAATGTTTTTACAAAAGTTTTAACATTTTGGAAATGTTTTCATACAAAAAGCCGAAGTAATCGATTAAATTTATTTCCAGCGCTGTATTATTATTTGATATGGTATTTTTAAAACACGCAACATATACTTTTTCTATTTCTATTAAGAAATGTTAATTACTTATTTTTGACAAATATTATGTACCTATATTTAACAATTGAAAATATAATTTTTCTTACACTTATAACTTACAGTTGAACAAAAGGTCACTAAATTTGTTATTTAAGTGTTCAATAATTCATTCAAAATATAAAATTTCATTGTAAACCATTTTCTGTGGTATTTTTTATACATTAGCCCGTAGGCAATTATCACGTCGCTATAAGCACATTTGCATGAATGCATCACAGATCTATGTACGCTTAGTTGAGGCTGTGGAGTCACAAAAGTTTATGAGCGTGCGCGGTACTAAACCGTGGAAACACTTTTTTTTTTCTGGTAGTCTCACATAGGTCCAAACGAGATTTCATTTCCAAATACTCGTTCTTTTATCTAGTCTCACACGCCGAATTGTTCATTTCATGTTACTGCTATTTATTACTAGCTGAGTGTTATTTGAAGCATTTTCTTGTAAATTAATTCTTGTAGCCCTTTTTTTTTTGTTGTTGGGTCTCGAATTTTCTCAACACAATGTTATAAAGTGACTATTTATGGCCTAACAGCAAGATGTTTACTAAACTAATATCACTTGTATGACTTTTTTTACCAATATTAGAACTTGACAAAATTTTAGAGGAAACACAAATCGAAAGAGCGCTTTTGTGATAAATGTAGAGGCAAAGTCCTGGAATAGCAGTAAAGACAAGAAGACAGCGCGTGAGAGGGATCCTTAAGATACCCAACCCCCTGAAGGACTGAGCGTGTGTCACCCTGTAGCTGCCAGGTGCACCAAGCCAGCTGGGGTCAGAAGTTACATGTACTTGGTATTACTTATACTAAGATCCCAGTCGGCAAGACTTGAGATGTGGGTTAGTTGTGTAAATTATTGTTACGAACACGAGAGACCAGACCGCGATGCCAGGTTCGGAGCTGTCTGGCAGCCCTTCACGGCCACGTGCGGCCCGCTGACGTAAGGCATGCCACACGCGCCTGGTCGGATTACAAGGGTCGTCGCTACCTCCCTTCCCCATTCGCTGCCCACGCATCGTCCTGCCTCGGCGCCGTTATCTATCGCTGAGTGGCCTTGGGAATTCCGTGGACCGTGGCGTGAACGAGCGACGCTATTCTCGACGCTTCGGGCTTCGGGTCGGCCCGGGATGACGCGACTCGTCACAGCTGCTCTCGTCAGTTCTAGAAGGGCGCCACAGACTACTTAAACAGCCGGCCTCTGCGGCAGTATGTTATATTTTTTTTTTTTGGCGACGGAGTTTGGCGACAGAGTCCCGTGACGGAGTTCCGCGGTGAGTTCGGCGACAGGTTTTTGGCGACAGAGTTCCGCGGGGTGTGCCACGTGAGTTCCACAAGGAGTGTGGCGAGAGTTGCGTAAGGAGTGCGGACTGTGAAACTTGGCAGACACTGAGTTACTTAAGAATAAATATTTTTAAATGCAAGTAATTAGTGATTAGACATTTATAAGTAGGATGATTTATTAATAATGTGAATATTAGTAATAAATAAAACTTAAATAAAACATAATTCGCCTATCTTGTACGAACACAGTAGTTCTTCTCACATTACATAAATCGTAACAATATCTTACATAGCATCTTAGATCTATAGCTTTCGTATTGAAATATTAAAAACAGCCTTTGTTTTTATTCCATGTCCTGGAAAAAAATAAACCTAGAAGTCCATTCAATTACGCTGTGTTAGGCTATAGTCGAGGTGTGAGACAGGGGAAAAAAAACTGTTTTGACAGCTGTATTCCAACACATTTAGTTAACTGAAATCATTCTCGCTTTATTAATATTCAAATCCAGAAACTTTAGCTGGCATTAGGTACAATAACCAAACAAGATACCTACACATTGCAAAACGAGACGACAGTTCGATAGACAATGCGCTTGCGTCGAGGGGATAATGTTATAAATCCCTAACTACTACAGGAACACGCTGGATTGTTTTCTAACTAGACATCCCTACTAATATTATAAATGCTAAAGTGTGATTGTCTCTTTGTCCTTCTATCACGCAGCAACAGAACAACGGATCGACATGATTTTTTTACATTTACAGTAGATAGTTTATCAGTTGGAGAGTGACATAGACTACAATATATTTATGAAATTTCATCCCTAATGGAATGATAAAGGGGTAAATAAGGTTTTATCATAAATAATAATATGTGGCAGATCATACACACACAAAAAATAGTTAGTGTGATTTATCTTTGCCCGCCACATGATCATATAGTAAGTTTTGGCAACTTCCTATCCTTTTAAACTCGGTAGTGATGTCGTTTATATTATGATGTGTTTAGCCCGGGCAATGCTAGGTACTTTAACTAGTACACATAAATTATAATGCCAAGTATTTACTCAGATTACCTGCTCCTTAATATATGTATTCCCGTATGAAATATGCAATAGCTGAGAATATTTTGAACCTATCCCTGGCTACAGTTGGTTTGATAGTGTATCGTGCCGCGCGCATGAGGCGACGGCAGTGAGATGAGAGCCCTGCAGTCCCGCAGCTCGGGGGAACTGCTGGAGTCAGCGCTGCCAAGTGCAGCGCAGTCCGGCCCCGCGGCTCCCTCCATCTCGGCACAGTGGTCTCATACTCACTGCCTTCGGTCTGTGCTGTCGACACTCAGTCCAGACAACACACGGAATATTCCTGTTTCGTGCCGGTCATGATCTCTGCAGTTCCTACAAACACTCGAGGAAGGCTGTGGAACTTTACAGGCCGTGTTTTCGCTATAAATAATTTAATCAATTTCCAACCGGATTTATATTCGAAGTAGGTCTACCTAACGTTGACAATAAACGTTGTATTAAAAGTATAAAAAAAAATTTTTCTTTCAGTTTTAAACTAGCAGAACAAATACATTTATTATATATATATATATATATATAAGTATATTGAATAGCCATTCAATAAGTATAAAGGATATAAAATTATTTTTCATAACGTGGATTTTTATTATACAAAATTTTCAAAATGATTAATCTAATTTCGCATTGACCAGAATAATGGTATAAGTTTGGGGTGAATATTTAAACATACATATCTAATAATAAAAAAAATTTAATTATTTTTATTAAAACTTCTCTAAACAGTCTACCTCTGCTGGTGCCTCCGTCGAATGCTCTGAGTGGTAGGAGCTTCACTGCTGTAATGTCGACGGAAATCACGCTCAACAGTCATGACCGACTCACGCTTCTTGAAACGGAGAACGCAATGTGCTTTTGTTGCTGAGTTTTCGCCATTAATGTGCAAACTGAACTACCCTTCAGGACCACGGGAAAATTCACGTTTCACAGTTGTCATTCCTAATTATGTAAAATATTTTGTCTTGTGGAATCTGATGAATCATTTTGAAACACAGTTTACATAGGCAACGTCAGAAAGAATTTTTTTTATAGGCGAAGGGGAATTAGCGTCAATGTTTCAAGTAACGGAACTCATTTGTAAACCAGTCATCATGATCAATATATTGATATTCTGCCAGTTTGTCGAGGGCAGCCTACGTCATGCCGGCGAGTGAACCACGAGACGCGGATCAGTTATTAGGTTAGGAGCGCCGGAGCGGGGGAGGGGGTGGTTGATGGACTGGTGATGCACATGTGAGCCCTATTTCCCCGAGTGCCGTGCGTGCGCGGCGATCATGCACGGCGATACCCCTAGCTCCCGGGGCGGAGGGAGCTGGTGTAGTCACCCCTCTGCCCCCGTGGCCAGCGCCACGCCCACGCCTCTGCTACCTGCTGTTCACACTGGCGACAGGTTGTAAACACGGGCACGTGCGCCGCGCGACACGGATAAGCCCGCCCTCCCCCCTCCCCCGTCGCCCGACGACCATACGTCCTGCTGACACGAGCTTCGTCCCGGCCGGGCTTGCAGTTCGCCAGTTCTACTCCCGGTAGAGGTAACAACTCCAGGGTTCAACTCCTCGAAGGAGGAACTGTTTCTGTGCTGCGGAGGAACACGGGAACCTGAGGTGCGGCGCGGCTTCATCTGCGGTCACCGCGCCAGTTGCACCTTTCTGCTCTTCCATCCGCGATCCAATCACCTTCGCCCAAGAATGGACTAACGATCATTCCGCTGAAGGTTGCGACAACATGTTCTGGGACTGCACGGACTTCCGTGATCACGTTTCCAACCTGCGGCAGCAGGCGGCGTGTCACGGGAGTATATTAGGTGCATGTCTGTTGGTGGGCTGGAACTATATGAAGTCTACAATCGATTGTGCCTTGGTAAGCAATTAGTTCATGTTTCGTCACTGCCTCGTCTCTTTTGATTTTTAATTACTACTGAAAACACACAGGACAACTGGTATGTAAAAGATTCTGCTAAACATAACATTCTGATATGTGAATATGTTTTTTTAAAAAACCTGTATTTAATACAAAATTAACTAATCGCAATTAGGGTAAAGTCCTATTTAAAATATTAATATAAAATAACGTGCATCACAAACACTTAAAATACTTATAAGTATTAAATGTATAATGTGGTTGTAAATATATGATAAGCTAGATTTTGATACGTTAATTACATTCATATATAATTTAGTAATTATTCTCTAATGGTTAAGTCTGAATACAAAAATAATTTCCATGAAGTCAGTACACATTCCGGACATCTTTGTAAATGAGCACACCCGGCGGTCGGTTCAGGTTAAAGTTCCCGGTGATCTTCGCTCAGAGCTCAGAACACAATGGTGCAACAGAAAATGTTGTCGAATCATGTTCAGATTAGTACACGGAACGAGATCACTTCTGTAATCTAATGATGCAACAGGCCAGGAGCTGGTCATAATGTAGGGTTTCACAACCTCAATAAGGTGGGTTTCTGTCAGGGCAGTGGCGTATTTCCCCACCATTGCATCGGCATCTTCCAGCCTGCTTCCGGCCAGGCCTCGATGTCACGCTGTACCTGACAGGAGCTAGGGCCAGTGCTGGCCATGGCTGACTCTCGCCCAGGACCTAGCGCCCGTCAACTGTCGTCGCGCTTCGAGCCGGCGGCAGCTCGCCTCCGAGGGCAGAGAGCACATGGAGCACAGTATCCGACTATAGACGAGGGAGGTGAAGCCAGAAGGCGGCTGTGGGCTGCATCTGTACTGGGGTTTAAATTGAAGAAAGAAAAAGCCAACTCATATCATTGCATTTGTTTTATGAAGATTCTTTTGGACTTCTAATATATATATATATGCCTAAAACTTAAGTGCCAGCGATATTTTTATGTAATTTTCTTCTATTCAGCTTAACTGCAGTCGTTAATAAATGTAGGCTGTAACAGATGATACAAATATAAACAAACATCCGCCATATTAGCATGTAAAATTTTTTTTTGGAAAATTAAGGTTTTCGGGTCTGAGCGATAATGCTCTATCTGTATCGTCTCCTTATCTCCGAGCCTAGGGCTGTATGAGCCAGCGAGACTGCTGCACTCTGGCAACCCAGCGCCGTGCAAGCCTCAACGTGGGGCAGTGGCGTCACAATAAACTAACTTCAAAACTAGAACCATTTATGATAATAGTTTCAATGTTATATGCTGGTAGTAATTTAGCATTTAATTTCTAGCTTTATTTACAAACGTTTCCATGTAATTTTTGTGACCGTGTAATTTGGAAATAAAACACGCCATAAACTAACAGCACGCTATCAAGAGATTTGATCTTTTCTACCGCAAGAGTCAATAATTGACTATTCAAAAGTTGACTATAAAATGTTTATAGAAACATAGCTATCATAAAATAAAGTCCATGTGAATAATTCATAGATTATATTTTTATGCTCCAGTTATAGTCTGTGTATTTATACTATGTTATGAAATTAAATCAGGTCATGTATGTGCGGTTTTGAACTCCAGTTTCGCTGGAAACGCAAGCTCATCAGTGGTCACACCCCTCGTGATACAAATCGAACGAAGAGATCTTTACTGTCTAATGCTAAAGACAAGAATGGAAACTGGTCTACGTGTCGACCGTTGCAGCGGAAACGCAGTAGCCAACTGAGCCCTCCTCGACGCTGGTTGGCGGCGGTCCGCAGGTGAGGGACGACAAGGAGACGAGGCGCAGGGGCGAGTGCTAACGCAATTACCGCCCCGCATCTCAGCCAGACCGGCAATTTTTACTAATAACGTTCTGCCCGTCAAGTGTGCGGAATGTAATTCCCCGGCGCCCCCGGAATTTCCATCCGAAATAATTTTTTTTTGTGCCGCCCCTCAAGCGGCGACACCCGGCTGCGTCTGACGAGGGTTGCTGGCGAGAGGGCGGCTCGCGACACGGCGGGGCTGCTCTGCCAGGACTGCTCTGCCAGGGCTGCTCTTCCAGGGCTGCTCTTCCAGGGCTGCTCTTCCAGGGCTGCTCTTACAGGGCTGCTCTGCCAGGGCTGCTCTGCCAGGGCTGCTCTTCCAGGGCTGCTCTGCCAGGGCTGCTCTGCCAGGGCTGTTCTGCCAGGACTGCTCTGCCAAAGCTGCTCTGCCAGGGCTGCTCTTACAGGGCTGCTCTGCCAGGGCTGCTCTGCCAGGGCTGCTCTGCCAGGGCTGCTCTGCCAGGGCTGCTCTGCCAGGGCTGCTCTGCCAGGGCTGCTCTGCCAAAGCTGCTCTGCCGGGGCTGCTCTGCCAGGGCTGCTCTGCCAGGGCTGCTCTGCCAAAGCTGCTCTGCCGGGGCTGCTCTGCCAGGGCTGCTCTGCCGGGGCTGCTCTGCCAAAACTGCTCTGCCAGGGCTGCTCTGCCAGGGCTGCTCTGCCAGGGCTGCTCTGCCAGGGCTGCTCTGCCAGGGCTGCTCTGCCAGGGCTGCTCTGCCAGGGCTGCTCTGCCAGGGCTGCTCTGCCAAAGCTGCTCTGCCTGGGCTGCTCTGCCAGGGCTGCTCTGCCGGGGCTGCTCTGCCGGGGCTGCTCTGCCAAAGCTGCTCTGCCGGGGCTGCTCTGCCAGGGCTGCTCTGCCGGGGCTGCTCTGCCAGGGCTGCTCTGCCAGGGCTGCTCTGCCAGGGCTGCTCTGCCAAAGCTGCTCTGCCGGGGCTGCTCTGCCAGGGCTGCTCTGCCGGGGCTGCTCTGCCAGGGCTGCTCTGCCAGGGCTGCTCTTTCAGGGCTGCTCTTCCAGGGCTGCTCTGCCAGGGCTGCTCTGCCAGGGCTGCTCTTCCAGGGCTGCTCTGCCAGGGCTGCTCTGCCAAAGCTGCTCTGCCGGGGCTGCTCTGCTGGGGCTGCTCTGCCAGGGCTCCTCTGCCAGGGCTGCTCTGCCAGGGCTGCTCTGCCAGGACTGCTCTGCCAGGGCTGCTCTGCCAGGGCTGCTCATCCAGGGCTGCTCTGCCGGGGCTGCTCTGCCAGGGCTGCTCTGCCAGGGCTGCTCTGCCGGGGCTGCTCTGCCAGAGCTGCTCTGCCAGGGCTGCTCTGCCGGGGCTGCTCTGCCAGGGCTGCTCTGCCAGGGCTGCTCTGCCGGGGCTGCTCTGCCAGGGCTGCTCTGCCGGGGCTGCTCTGCCAGGGCTGCTCTGCCAGGGCTGCTCTGCCGGGGCTGCTCTGCCAGGGCTGCTCTGCCGGGGCTGCTTTGCCAGGGCTGCTCTGCCGGGGCTGCTCTGCCAGGGCTGCTCTGCCAGGACTGCTCTGCCAGGGCTGCTCTGCTGGGGCTGCTCTGCCAGGGCTGCTCTGCCAGGGCTGCTCTGCCGGGGCTGCTCTGCCAGGGCTGCTTTGCCGGGGCTGCTCTGCCAGGGCTGCTCTGCCAGGACTGCTCTGATGGCGCTGCTCTGCCAGGACTGCTCTGTCAGGGCTGCTCTGCCAGGACTGCTTTGCCAGGGCTGCTCTGCCATGGCTGCTCTGCCGGGGCTGCTCTGTCAGGGCTGCTCTGCCAGGGCTGCTCTGCCAGGGCTGCTCTGCCGGGGCTGCTCTGCCAGGGCTGCTCTGCCAGGACTGCTCTGTCAGGGCTGCTCTGCCAGGACTGCTTTGCCAGGGCTGCTCTGCCATGGCTGCTCTGCCGGGGCTGCTCTGCCAGGGTTGCTCTGCCAGGACTGCTCTGTCAGGGCTGCTCTGCTGGCGCTGTTTGCGGAGTGCGCCGTCCACGAGCCGTCTGTCCTGCACTCGGGGCGGCCGGGCTCAACTACACATCCTACCGCTTTCCAACATGACAAATGTAACTTTATTTTGAACTTTCTTTAACGCTTTTTTGAAACCCAACGAAGAGAAAAAGGCACGCTTGAAGTGAGCTCCTAGTTTCCTGCAATGAATTTCATTTAGTGGTAAAATTGTTTTGGTAACTTAACTTAATTTGATCTAACCTATAAATACTGTGTGTAATCTTTTCTACTTCTCCCGTCGTTACATAAACTGCATGCAATATTAAAAAGCCTAATTTATGTCTGCTATGCTTCATGTTTTATTCCTTAAAGAAAAATCTCAAGGTTTCCCATATAGTTTTGTTACACATTTGAGACCTGATTGTGTTTGCTTATATTTTTTTTTTCAGCTCAGATCTGTTAAAATACCTACTGGCTGCCATGCAAGCATTTAGAACACCACTGACTCTCATACACTAATATATTTTATTTCTCACATTAATTTAGACGAAATGCTGTTGAAAACGTGAATCATAAAAGTAAAGTAAAAAATAACACAAACTGTTTTGTGCCACAATGTGAATTTGATTTAACAATTACGCCTTATTTATAATAACAGAACCTTTTGTCGTCAGTCTACCAAACCAAATATTTTTGTGCGGTAAGGTAAATCGTTCATAGTAGGCCCACACTATCATTTAAGTACTTAAAAAATATTTTTGGCAAATTTTGGTGAATATTTGTTTTACAAGCAAATGTTTTTTAATGAAATTATTGATGAATTAAAGTTTAATTAGTGGAGCTATAGAACTATATATATAGGTTTCTGTTTGTCATTTATGTAACTTAATTTTAGAAGGATTTAAAATAAGTAGTATTAATAATCTTTTTTTAACACTGACACAACTGTTAAAAAAAATCTAGTTTTCCATTAGACCTACCTATTTCTACGATATTTTGAGTAATAATTTCCAAATGTTACTGAATTATTATATGATAACTTTAATATATTTAGAGTCAGTTTGGTTTCTCTATAAAAAACATTCTTAAGCTTAGTGTTATTTGTTGATTTTTATCTAACATGAGAAAAGTCTTAAAGTATATATCTATACTAATATTAACTTATAAAGGTGAAGAGTTGGTTTGTTTGTTTGAACGCGCTAATCTCAGGAACCACTGATCCGACTTGAAAAATTCTTTCAGTGTTGGGTAATACATTTATCGAGGAAGGCTATAGGCTATATTATCAATAACATTAGGTATCCTTACTAAAAGTCCAATTTAGAATCAAATGCGTTGGAGGGGGTTAGATACAACATGCAGTACACGTACGAAGTATGTGTTGACAATACCGCAGGCGCTAGAAGTTTATTTCCTATTGCCTATTAACATTGTTGCCACGCACTAGATGCCTTATCATTCTTAATTTTCCCATACAAGTAAAAAACACCCGTGTGATATTAACAACGAAGCAATAAGTACCCTCATAAGAGTTCAATTAGTATTTAAATACTTTTTATCACTTTAAATCGCAAACCTAAACTATTTTTTTTCCTCTCTCTGTGTTTAGTTTTTTCCCCCCTTTTTTAAGTATATATATTTTACAGACTTGAAACTTCACAGTAATGTTCCTTATGTTACGCAGGATGACATTTTCCAAAAATTTTATCCCATGGGTGGTTAAAACCAGGCAACAGTGAGTACTTTGCATGATAATAGGATTTTGCATTGTTCATGCCTTCTGCGTCTTCATGGCAACGGGCATCGCGTGGCAGTGGCTTACCCACAAGGAGGGGCATGTATAATGAGCGGCGCTAGAGTGATTTGCCTGTAGACTGCCGTAGCGAAGTACGGGTACATCAATTGTACGTTGCGTGCACGAGTCGGGAAACCATCGGTGCAATTCATTTTCTCTCCGGTACATTATACAGCATTGTAATAAATTTTCACTGAATTTTTTTTATTTACCATTACTGTAAATGGGAGATGTGGCTTAATTTTTTTTCCATTAGTATAGCCGTGCGAAGCCGGGTCGGGCAGCTAGTATACCTAAATATGTGTATATATATAAGTGCATATATATAGTCACCAGTAAATTGCTTGGCAGTAAAAAGTTAAGGTCTGGAACATTCGTCCTATAAATGATGGCATTATCTCATGTATAATCGTGGTTTATATTATAGGCTACAGCAATATTTTTCTTTAAAACAATGAAATAATTACGTCAGGAATGTATCAATACAAAATAAATATTTTTCAACCGCAACCGTACATGCACTTTAGGTATTGACATGAGTATAACTGCTGCTAGGACCAGCCTGCGTGCCCCGCAAGAACGCAGTGTTGTGAGTGCAGCGAGGCGCGGCCAGGTGGTCGCTGGAGGCAGCAGCGCGACACCCCGTGCTTGTCGCAGGGCCGCGTGGACGAGGGGCTGCAGGGGGGGGGGGGGGCACTCGAGTGGTTATGGGGAGCACGAGTGGGGCGGGGAAGGGGGTAGGAACGGAATCTAATTAGCTCAGTGGACGCCGTGACGACTAATTCGATCCATTTGCGCGCTGCCACGTTGTCCGGTTTGGTTCGGAATCGATCACGCTCCCCCCCCCCCCCTCCACCCCACAACGTGCATCCGGTCGAGGGAACGCATTTCCTTTTGGTTCAGAGTGTCTCTTGCGCAAGTTGCAGTTAGCGCACATCGACGCCCCACTCTTTCTACAGCATGTAGGCACTGCCTTCGACATGTTCGCACGCTTCGCCAAACATTGCTTCAGCTACTCCCCACCCATGCAGGGTGTACATAATGACTGAGCAGAAGCCAGTGTTCGGGTCTTTTCATCAAAAGGCCAGCTCACCGGTCAATCCGCCACATTCACGTTACACAAATACGGAGAAACTAAATATTGTCTAGAAAAAATTCTGTAGTGAACCGGCTCGAGGTTTTGGCTTAAACTTGTGATTCCATACTGCAAGGATTCAATCATGTCCTAACACCGCCAGTAACCTCTGGAAGGAAAGGTGTAGAGTAGGAGTAAGGATTAGGTAAGGGGACGATCATATTATACTTCATTCGGATCTCTGATATTCGTGCTTATAGTTCTGAATTTGCTTAAAGCTATTCTGTGTTCGTGCAGTTCCCTGCAACGCTATTAAATTTCTGTTCCATCGAAAGTGCCTCCTTGTACAGCTTCGGTCTCTGGGTGCTCCCACTCTGCCGGGCATCGAACCGAAGACCTTCAGCATGCGCGACCAGCTTGCAGTAGCTCCTGGGACTACAGGGTAGGCAACCCGCTGTACCCGGTGATAACTATCATACTCCACACTAATCCACCTTACGCGCTTCTTAGCTCGACTATCATTAACCTCACTCTCGTTGAAGCATAACTGTCCCCCACACGTCCAGCTGCAAGACTTAACCGTAGGGAAGTATCTGAGTACATGAACTCTGACGGTCGACGACGCCAGGGTTGGACTCTGCTAGGGGGGACGTGGCAAGTCTGCTAGTCTCAGCACAAGGCGAGGATGTGCTGACATGTACACACACGACCCCGCTATGAGGCGTGGCTTGTCCATCTCTCTCTGCTGACGAAGCAGTCACGCAGTCTACCTGCAGCACACTAACTTGCAGATATTCCAAAACTAAGTTCCCAGCTGTATAAAATAAAAATTTACCAACACTTGGAAATTTTTTTACCAAAATATTTAACCTTTCCAACTCTGTAATTGTCAATAAATATCTTCTAGACCACGCATGACAATGAAGCGGTTATATTTAATTTTTAACAAGTTTTGTCAACACGCATACGTAGATGTTTATACATGTAGGCTTTGACAGTTACACAAGCACATCGCTTGCACATGTTGAAGACTTGCAGAGTGCGAACAACGCTGCACCTCGCGTGAAGTGCAGCGGCGACACGTGAAATATTCTGTTCGAGGCGACCGTCACGGATCCAAGCAGGAACATCTGTGATTCCCGAGCAGAGGCGCCCTACAGTGCGGAGTGATGCGAGTGGAATATTGTGTCGTCACACGTTTGCGTGCACTTCGTTGCTGAAGAGATTTCATTTAGCAAGTTATATATTGTGTAGGCTTTCAAAAAGAAAATTAAATTTCAGAAATAGCCTATTTCTTTTTAATCTTAAGTTTGTTTGACACTAAGCAAACTTCTAAGTATTGTTTGTAACTTTATATCCGTAAATGTATGGCTGGTCTTACACTATGGGTTATTCATAATTTTTTAAGCGAATATGAATTATAAATATAATTATAAATGCTTTTAGGGGCTACAAACATTTATTAAATAGACGTTTATAATTTCATCACGACCCGAGATTTGAACATGAGCAATTAGGACTGGCTGGTATTCGTATTTTAAATCGCATTTTTGAAAAGAATTTAACTGAAAGATTAACTTTTAAACGAATAAAATCATGTTTTTATTTACATGCTTTTAAAGAACAAGGCATAAATACTCATAGAAAAATTAAAGTCTCCTAAAAAGTAATTTAAATAAAAAATATTAAAAACCTATTTTATTACATTTTAACTAATAACCTGTTGCTTGTTTGCGCAGTTTCAAGGCATTACTTACTTTTCAACATTGTAAAAAATATGTGATTATATGCAATTCTTTTTACTATAGAAATAGACATACCAAAAAATTTGCAGTTACATTAAAGACTTATTCATAACCAAACCGTTTATGAATATTTCATAATATGGTTATACATAAGCATTTATAATTTTTAGCAAATATTGTTTATGTATCCAATTTTATAACTCTTATTTTAGCGTATACAAGTTTATATACTACATTGATGAAATAACACTTATTTCTTCTGCATTTCATTAACACGAAAATTTTAAAAAATTATGAAATACGTACCTATTTCATTAAAATTATTATTGCATGTTTTACACAAAGCTAGACATTCATTTATGTAGGTTATAGCTATGCTTAGAATAATTAAATAATTTCATATTATTACAGATTCATTGTTTTAAGATTTTTGAAACAATCAAATTTTATTTCATATGTTGAGTACAGGGATTAAATTACGTATCCAACGTTTGAGTTGATTCTTAGTTATGCTTAGTAGGCCTATTACTTTAAAAAATTCCCAAAAGATTCACCCCTCTTTTCTTCTCCCGCATGGTTGCCTATGAGCATTATCAGGACTATAGATTTAGTAAAATATGGAAATATCTGTTAACCAAATAAAACCAAACTCCTCTCACATTTTCTTCGCAGATGCGAATTCAAAAATATTTCAAATAAACTTACATTTATATTAAATTAAAATTTACCAGGTCAATACTAATTTATTGGCTTCTATATTTTCTATTTTTTAAAACAAATAATTTTAACCCTGCTACAACTTAAGGGGCGACATTTTGGAGAACGTTGAATAAGAGAGTATAGTTTAGGGTTTGCTTATTTGTCAGTGCAAATATCTTAAATAATATTTTATTTCATTAGAATATATTATTTTTTAATGCTGAAACCATTTTTACTTTTCTTCACCCGTTAAAAGTATAATTTCAGTATGTATTAAAAATGAGTTGGTAGATTAAGCATGTTTATAAATCATATTGCATAACTTACATATAGTCCGCTTCATTGGCTTCAGAAATTTGAATTTTATAGTAAAACAAGAATACCCACCTTTTAGCCTCTTTGGTGTCGAATATAGAAAACTGTCAAATGTAAGAACATAGGCCTAATATGAAATCATATAAATAGGTTATTGTTGCTCATTTTCTTATTTCATGCTAAATTTGCTTGAAAATATGATTTATGATTATAAAAATTAACCTACACACGTTTCACTTCCTTTGAGGCCGAGTTTATAAAATTTTTGAAAGCACCCTACGTAACTAATTTTTGAGTTAGTCATGCTCGGTTAGTTGCTTCCAGCTTTATTTGCTATGGAGATATACAGGTAGGCCTAATATTTTTTATGTCGAAACAAAACTTCCCCCTTTTCACCCTCTTAAAGGCCGCATTCTGGAAAATTGACATTATACATTTCGCAACTTGTTTGATTGTAATTGTTTATTACATTTGAATCAGTAGATTCCTAAGTATGAAGTTTTTCTTAAAAACCCACTACCTCTGTTTTTTCTCTGGAATTTCGTAAAGTTGTAAAATAATAATCTGTATGTTACGTATTTTTTATGGCAAAATAATTAACATCTTACAAATTAGTTAAGGATAGACCATTTTTTTTAAATAAATAGAATCTCGCCCTCTTTTCACCTCCTGAAAAAACAATTTTTTAATAAATTTAAAAAATACAATACTTAACTACTCTAAATGCATGTTGTTCTTGCTTAGTTTCTTACCTTTAGCTATAATAGATTTGGAAGTATTTACTTTTCTTTTTAAAATCGTTCATACCTCTTTTACACTCCTTAGGGTTTAAATTTTGCAAAATGTTAAAAATTTGACTGCTAGTTTTTGTATATTTATTATTACCCAATATTTTTAATAAGCTTTATTAGATTCGGTGATATAATTTATTACCTTAAAACCATATATACAATTTCAGGGGTTGAATTTCACAAAATTGTAATATTTTAGTTGGTAGTTATGTAATGTTTATTATTTGACCCCAATATATTTTATTTTGCGTGATAAATTTCAAAAATTTAATTACCTAATAATCTTAAAACCATATTTTTACTCTTTTTTCTCACATTTTTAGAGGTGAAAATCTGTAGTTATGTATATAGCATAGTATTTGAGCACCTTACTAATAAAAAAGTTTCATTGCAGTCCTCCATGTAGATTTCGATTGATGCTAGAACAAACAGACATAAATTATAAGAAGGATATTTTTTAGTTCTAAGTATTGTAAATAGCCATCTCGTGTATTTTTTATCCATTATCACAACCATTGTACGGACTTTTAACCTCGCACAGTTTTATTAATAGTATAAACTTTTGCAAAGCAAAGCGTGAAAACATCTAGGAGCTAGCTATAGTGTTGGGGGAAAATGACGTGCTTGGAATATTTTAAAAAGGCAGGCTGTTGGCTGAGTGACATGCAGTTCGGCCTTAAGCCAAGCACGTGCGGCACGTGCACGTGGTCGGTCTTCAAGGCTCTGCCTTAAACTGTAGTTCCTTACTACCGCTCACACATTTCCAGACCAAGTAATTAACTGCAGTTCCTTTGAATTATGCATGTTTATGGTCTATAAGTGTACCTAGTCTTTAAATGAAGATGCTACATATCTCCAGCATTGACTGCTCTATAATGGACGCCTAAGTAATTTAAATGTGTGTCAAAGATGAATAGAATACTTTTAAACTCAAGAAAAATGGTCCACGCTAGAATAATGTAGGTATTTCTGAAATGGAAATATGTAAGTGCGAACGTGTTTAAAGAACCATTGTTAAATATCATTGGGGCAGTCATATATTGTTTTCACAAATACGGAAAAATGCGTCTTTACCCCTACCTGTATGATCGTCTATATTCGTTCAAACAATACTTAAATTTGTTATCTATGGTTTATTTTAATTATTGACGTGACAACGTCTAATAAATCGATGAACGCCGGCTGAACGCACGAAAAAGGATGACTCACTGGACCGTTACGCACATGGTCCCGTTACGCTTAGTCCCGTTACGCTCATTGTACAGATGCGCCGCATCTATCTCTCTTCCACTCGATTGGAACAACCATCGATTTGACTTTTTCGAAGGACATTAAACTTGAAACACTCCCATTCGTTTCCTACTTTTCCTATATCGTCCTATCCTTAAAAGAATAACACAGATTGGAAGAAGTTACATAGCAAACATGTATAAACGCTATAGTTAAAATAATCTCTTCGTTAAAGTAATAAAAATATTTGAATTAATGAGTGCAAATAAAAGTAAATTTATCAATTAAATTGTAGATTTCATTTCACTCTTTCTTTGTATAAAAGTTATAGTTAAAATAATCTGTTCGTTAAAGTAATAAACATATTTGAATTAATGAGTGCAAATAAATGTAAATTTATCAATTAAATTGTAGATTTCATTTCACTCCTTTGTATCCATACAAAATAGTGATAATTCAATAAAAATTATTCAATTTTATTCATAAAAGTATGCAATAATTTTAGTAACGTTTTGTTATGACGTCACGTTAAACTATAGTCCGTAAACCGACTTTACAGACAACCAATTTTTTTATTTAATGTTTTTACATTCCGTCCATAAAATTTTGACGAATCAAAAATATTTCCAGAAAAGAATGTTATTTTTCTGAAGTGTTTTCTGAAAAAAAAAAGTCTTCTTACAACTGCTGGAGTATGAAAAATGTCATATCTGCTTCACTTATAATTTCCTTGTTTTTTTTTAAGAAACCGTTATCACCACAATGAAAGTGCCCCTTTTAAATTTGTTATTATTACGTTAGCTCTTTCTTTGCGTTTTATTTTTTTTCCGGCCTAACCTTGTTACTAACCCCAGCGTAGAATATGACGTCTTTATTTTACCAGTAGCTTGTTCTGTGAATTCTAAAATCAAACAGATTATTAAATTAAGGGAAATTCATGTACGTAAACGTAATAATATAATATGTTTTTTTTTTAATGTTTTAAAACAAGGTGTCTACTTTTAAACGTATTTCAATATTAAATTTCACAATAATAAATAAGTATCAGTAAATTTAATGCAAATTACATATTAAGTAATCATTACTTTTTTATTTATTTCTGTTCCAGTATATAAATTTGTAAATAAAATATTAAAGTTCAGCTATTAACTTCATAACTTGGTAAACCTAGAGAGTAGACGTAAATAAATTGCCAGATAAATTAAAAAAATATATATTCATTTATTTGTCAGCAAATATCATTCAAATTCAGAACTGTGTTTCGTTAGCTTCAATTTTTTCACGTGTTTTTTTTTCAGATTCGTAGAATTCAAAGTGTTGAATTTATTTCTGGCTTTTTATTTGAGGGTTTGAATCAGAGAATGCTAATGATTCATATCGTGAAGGAGAGTTGGGGGGGAGGGGGGAAACTTTACAAAGCGCCAATAAAAAAAAGAACTTCGGAAAGTGTTTTATTCAGATTGATAAACGACAAACCCGCTCCGAGCGTGTGTAGGTACGCACAAAGGACAGGCGGGATTGTTGGGGCTTTTATTTGAAAGGAAAGTGATTTTTACATAAAATGTTTTTACCGCGAACGAACAACAATTTTTACGTGCTTGCCCCCCCCCCCCCCTTCCCCCCGGCCCAGCCACCAAGCTCACCAGTCTCGTGCACAGTAATATGAACCCCACTCACAAAAGAACCGCCTGTAATTTACGTTAACCTGGACTTGTTTATTTTTTATTTAAAAAAAGTCCTCTGTGCGTGCAACGGCTACATGACTGATGGTCTGTGTGGATTAGCAGTTTATATGTAGTCCATTTCCCGTACCACAGAGGAAAAAAGTCATAAAAATCATACTTGGGGTGGTGCCCTAAATTTCCACCTCGCCAACTAATTCCCAATAAATTTATTACTGATGACTCGTTGCGCCGCGGTTGGAGGGGTGGGAGAGGGTTGCGGTTGTTTGAAAGGGAGCGGAGTGGGGGTTGTGGTGTGGGGAGGGGAGCAGGCAAAACATTTGGCGGGCCCCAGGGTGCCAATTCGTGTTCATAAAGCATTGCATTGTCCGGCGCAGTATATCAGATATCACGTCCCGCCGAGCCAGTGATAATGCAGGCCGCATGGCACGAGCGGTAGGCGGGTGGCGTAGCTACGCTCTCCCAGGGGCAAAGAGGCTCGACCTGATGCACCGTCCGTTGATGTGCGATGAAACCCAGTACTTTATAGCCTCATGTTTGTATGCTTTTTGGCGCCGTAGAAACATCTACTAACATCACGCATACAGTTCATTAAAGTTACTTGGAGTTACAATATTTTTTATCTTAGCTCTCGGTATACGGCATTTGTAGTAATGGAACGGAAGGGGTCGTTACCACAACGCCGAAATACCACAACGCCGAACGTACAATAACGCCGAATACCATAACGCCGAATTCCAAATTGACCACAACGCCGACGACCCGAAAACTGCTGTGTACCACAACGCCGAATGACCACAACGCCGAATGACCACAACGCCGAAAAATGTTGCTTCGGGAGTGCCACATGAGCAAACTGAAAACAACTTAATGAATTTATGTGTGTTTCTTTAAAGTACCTTAACGCCGAAATACCACAACGCCGAATACCATAACGCCGAATCGGTAATTGACAATAACGCCGAATTCAAAGTTGACGATAACGCCGAAATCCAAATTGACCATAACGCCGAATCCATACTTGACCACAACGCCGAATCCGTATTTGACCACAGCGCCGAATCCGTATTTGACCACAGCGCCGAATCCCAAGCGTGTTGCCTACCAGCCAGGAACCTAAACGCAGTATTTGGAAACTTATTTTATTTATAACGAAAGCAGCAAAGTTTAGAATCTTATCTGTAGTTGTAAAGTGGCACAATTAATTAAAATAAATTATAATTGTCAGTTATTATATGAATTGTTAGCGAAAATTAGTAGCCCCGGATACTTGGTGATCGCAATAGTGATTTATAAAATCATTCCTCTCGATCTGTCTCCTCAGTTACTGCTTCGTTATCATTTCACTATAGCATTTAAACTCACTTCCATGTATCATTATTATCCCCCATGCCTAAGTTTCATTGTGCACTGTGGAGGTACAAATATAACTGAAGTAGCTATTCAAACGCTTGGAAAACATTTAAGTCTTGCAAGATGACTACATAAAATAATTATGCATTGTATTAAGGTGGTTTGGACGCAATAATAGTTGTAGTTTTATATTTGTACCAAACAATGTCAAACTTTTAAACATTGATTCCGGTTTTCAATGGTTTCCCGAAAGGCTAATACTGAAATGGCACGGTTGAGATATTCGGGCGTTTTAGGGTCTTGAAAATTACATTTCATAAATTCCTTACATATCGCAGGGGTTTCTGAATTTTTTCATGTTAAGAATAAATCTTGTTCTAGCCGCAAATGCGTACTTAACTGCGATATAAATGTGTTTAACAAAATAAAAAAATAAGCATATTATACCTAAAAATTTTATCTTGCACCATTCGTATTTATGTTACAGATTTTACTAAAGTATAATTAGCGAACATATTTTGCTGTTTTTTTTCATTCCCAGGGGCTTTATCTTGAGCCTAGCATAGATATAATTTAGTGTGATTGCAATAAATAATAAATTAAATATTATTTACTTGGCTACTGTAAATTTTATGCACCTAATTATAAATTTATCTTATTAAAGCGTAGCAACGAATTTGTAAAATAGCATGTATGTAAACTGATAAAGCTAGAGTTAGGTCCCGTTCGTACGTTTACTGCGTTCAAGAAAGGTAATTGGTTTGTGCATGAGCTCAAGAACAAACTATTCTCTATACCGCGAGGGTAAACGTTGCTTCCGAAGAGCCCGCTAGAATGCGTGGAGTGCTCTGCTAGGAGGTGCTTGGAGCGGCCAGTGTGCTAAGGAAGGCGCGCTGTTGTCACTTACTCGTCTGTTCTTTTCCAAGTCAACGAAGAGCGCCGGAAAGTCCAGAACACAAAACGTGACAACTTCGTAGTCGACAGTGTGAATATTTATGTAAACTAAATATATGTATGTTCAGTTCGAAAGCGTAGGTCAGATATTCTATTGGGTTTGCCATAAATATACGTTGCCGTGATGCAGTAATTACTGTGCGTATAGTGAAAAATCGTTACGTTTTTCTAGTAAGGCCTGTTCTACAATGCAACGGTAACAGAACAGACGGGACCGAAAACGAAAACGGATCGTTGTTCCGTTCCGTCCGTATTTTTCTCTTTCTACAATTACACAGACCCGTAAGAAAAACAGCCAGTAAATAGCAAGCGTGACGTCACATAAAACTAAGAGTATCAAATTAATTAATTTCTAAATCCTTGTATTATATGTACGGTAGTATATCTGGAAATATAGAAATAGCCATTTGGAAAGGAATTCCGATATAATGGAAGGCATAACTATCCTCGCCTTACGTTTAAACATTTCCTTTTAAAGTTTTTCTCCATCTTGTCATATATATAGTAAATATTTTAACCATGAAAATCAGCAGTTCGTTAAAATTCGTCACGAAGAAAAACACGCAAAGAATACAAACACTTGTTTCCATTTTGTTTCTGTCAAATAAAAATATATTAATTTAACAAAAATAAATCAATTTTCAGTTGTAGGAATGAAAACACAAACGTAGCTTGAGAAAAGCAGTGAAAAAATAACGTGCTCATATTGGTCGAACGGAGCAACATAAACGGAAGAGCTCAGCATTGCTGAACTGGTCCATGCGGGTCCGTCTCCGTCTGCGTGCTCTTGTAGAAGCTCTGTTCCGTGGGATTCGTCTCCGTATCTGTGTCATTGTAGAATGGGCCTAAGATGTCTTAATAGTTCTGTTACAACAATGGGGTGAAGGAAACAATCGTACTGTCCCAAGAAGAAAACGTATGCTCAGAAGTCGAAACTTGAGAGTGCAGCTATCGTGCATAGTGATCCTGTAAAAGCAATAACGCTAAAATTTATTTTTATTTTATGGCCGTACTAATATAAATAAAATCCTGCCAGTCAGTCAGAAGTGATAAAGGCAAAGAATGTGTCGCAAAAGCATTACGGTCGTACAATTAGTATATCTAACTATTATTAAACATACGTTAGAAAATAGCGAATATGTTGCGGACATGTAGACATGTTATAGCTTTTTAGAAAATGTTTTAATGATAGCATTTTAACAGTGCAATATTTTTCAATGCATGTTATACATATTGTACTTACATTAAATAATATTTCCTTTAGTTTATTGTAAAATTCTTATGATGTTAATTTGATTAGGCTTTTATAAATTTACTTTAATTGGTGCATTTAATTCAGTTATAGTACTAACACCTGAAGAATATTTGGTGGTTCTGCAATTGACAAATCAGCCTCCATCCAAGGTAATCTGGGTTCGACTTGCGGTGGGGTGGACATCGGAATTTCCAACAAGAGATAGTGGCGTACATTGCCGGTGGTCGGTAGTTTTAATCGAGATACTCCCACGTCTGCCACCCTTATGATCCACCATTGTTAAATTCCCACCCCGTTTTATCTTTATTGGCGCTGATTATGTCGATTAAGTAGGTACTATAAACCTCACATTTACTAATGTATGCTTTAAAAATAAAGGACTTCATTGTTGTGTACTTCTATGCCATGTTTTTGTTAACATACAGCTCAGAATTATAAGAACAACTACTGAAAACTTCCTAGAATATCAGTGCAATGTGACTTACTTTCCAGTGTTAGAAAAACTGCCTCTGGACTGAATTTTAATTTGATTTATAACAACTAACCTTTAGCTATATTTATCTTTTTTGTCTATATTTAATTTTTTTCAGGCAGTTTTAATAGGCCAGGCTATTGGTAAGCTGCTGTTTATTGGTGTCCGAAAACAAATACTGCTGTATAAGTGAGTAAGCAGCCAAGAACAGATTTAGATTTTTTTGGGCGGGGGGGGGGGACCACGATTTGGACCTAGTATATCTATGTATAACTGTATAAGTCTTGTGCATATTTTACCCTTCTAGGAGTGAACTTGCACTCAAAAAGAGTTCGGTTTTCATCCCCGGTTCGGTCATATTAATTTCGGTTTTCCATTATTTCTCTATATCACTCCAGGCGCATAATGGGACGGTTCCTTAACAAATGCCATGCTTGATGATTCCTCCCAGCAGTCTCTGTCTGATGTGTAAGGTGTGTGCGCAATCATCTCGTCGCGGAGACGTAAAACTGTAGGAAATATTTAAATGCTATAGAGCAATAACTTTTTAGATTAGAAATAGAGTGCGAAAATTACTCATAATAAGCACAGCTTTAAATTTGAATTTATTAGATTAAATAACAGTGATTAGGCCTAAATTACAAAAAGGTAGAAGGTTAAAATGATGTGTGCTTTTAAAATTTGCAGTTAAATAGATACTAAACCAAATATTTGTCGGCAAAGGTATGAATGCATTTTGCTGTAATATTTCAAATTTTTATTACCTCTTGGAACAAAATGTTTTAAAATAGCGTGAGAAAAACAATCAATTGTGCGACATGAAGTCAAGCAAAATCTGAACTTACAATACAGCATGAATCGTAATTTAGTTTCTGTAGGTGTTGTATATTTAACATACTTACATGTAAATCACATATTTTATAAATATTCCGTGAAAGTTGAAAAAAAAATTTCCTCGAAGAACTGCCTTAAGTAAAAAAAAAAACAACTTAAAAATTGAATATGACTTGTCCCGAACCAAAATTAAAAATGACCACAACAATTAAGTATGTTGCTAATTGAAGTCAACCAAACACTAAAAAAAATTAGCTCAATTAAATTTATTTAACATAACCAAATACTTAAAACTAATTTACATTATTTTTATGTTGAAAATTAAACATAAAACTTTTGAAATCAATAATTTTGGTAAACTGCTTGAAATACTACAGTGACAACTAAGTCATTCAGCATAATGA
The DNA here is from genome assembly GCF_032445375.1 of Bacillus rossius redtenbacheri. Lineage (NCBI taxonomy): Eukaryota > Metazoa > Arthropoda > Insecta > Phasmatodea > Bacillidae > Bacillus > Bacillus rossius. The sequence continues at coordinate 245,842,772 of NC_086330.1, forward strand.
GAGGAGTGCAAAAATAAGAATTTGAAGATATTTAAAAATATACAATGAAAATTTAAAAACAAAATTCTATTAAACATAGGTTAAAAAAAATATTTCAAAACATTGAATGTTGAAATATGTATCATTGTTTCCAATAAGGCACTATCATTTTTAAACAGTGGAAAAGAAATATTTGATGTAAACCATACACAAGTAAACATGGCTATAGCAAATATTGTAGTTCCTATTAAGATATTTGGCTATAGTTTCAGCCTTCGGAAAACTAAAAAAACAACTTCTAACAGCTAGATACATCGTAATTATTGCAACCAAACATTGCACAAACTTTCCCAGTCATTATAAATAACTCAAACAGGAGAAAACAAGGAAAAAACGTCCATTCAAAATTAGCAAAATAACATTGTCTCAAATGCGCTTACAACGTAGGTCCAGGCTAGGCCGCCAGAATGCGCTGCTGAATGTGTCGCCCGTTTTTTTGACGACTTTCCTATATTTTTCTTCTAAAATATTTGGTTGAACCATCCTCACACTACCATAAACCTGTTTAGGGACCTAAGTGTGGGGGAGGAGGTGGTACACGTCCCACATTGTAAACAAACAACGTCTACCATCAACTACTAAGTACTATAACTACTATTATAAACGTTCATTTAGTAGTGAGTCAACGATGTGTGGGATATTACAGACTATAGATGATAATACACACAGATTTACGCAATTACCGAATGCTGGTTGTGATCTGTCTTACCACTGGCGCTAAACTACTAAATTCTTCCACCCTTGGTAACGTAAAAAAAAATTGATTTTCATATTTGAATTATTATCACCTTGTAAACACCGCTCTTAAAGTGACAATAGATGGTTAATACCACTATGCAAGACTAATTTATATTCAAAGTCATCAACTACTGTCGCGTCATAAGCTTGGAACAGTTTACCGACATCAGATTAGTCATCCCATGGCTGAGGGGATGACACTGAAATTCCGCAAAATGTTTATTCAGATCTGTATAATTGTGGGTGTGAGTGTACATGAACGTAATAGAATTGTAATTTTTTATATTAGCACTAAGTCTGCCACTTAGGAGTGTTTTTGTGTATTTGTAACATTTATGTAATTGTATCGTTTGAGCATTGATTTTTAAATAACATATCAACAAAATGAAAGTGTATTTTAAATGTGTCCAGTGTAAGGAACGTTAGCATGCCCTCTGCGCTTTTAAAGACGTTCATAAATGAGATTGAATCACTGTAAAATCAGGTGTTGGAGTAGCGATATATATACACAAAATCATAAAAGTGACTGCCTTAGACTTTCTCATGCCAGGTAGGCATGAATACTTATCAGCAGAAGTACGCCATAAGCACAGGGATATTGCCGTTAGGGTCCTGTACAAGCCAAAAAATATATATGTATGTATATATGTACATACATATATATATATATTCCATATACTAATTAAACTGAAGACTGTTCACGGTAAATTTAACACTTCTGAGCACCTGGTTACTTTTTTCTCTCGATCAATTTGTATCCTTTCACTACTCATTTATGCTAAATATTTATATTTTTCTATTCAAGATAGTCTGTTTTTTCAACCCAACAAAAATTATATGTTCGAAACCTCCACGAAATATAATCTTGGTTGTTATTCAAATATAAGTTATTTTCAAAGTGTCAACTTTACCGTGAACGGCCTACCTTGAAAATGAACTAACAGTTGTACGCAGGAATCCTAAATATTGCGCAACGATTTAAGGTGGCCGCCTGACAGCTGGTATTTTTTTAATGTTCGAGGCGTGGGAAGGGCAGGACAGCTAAGAGCGATACAGTCACGCGCATCAAGGTCCTAACGCCTATATCCACCAGGCGGTCTTCTGACATGCAGCAACATTGTCGAAGACTCCCCTCTAAGGCAATTTCAGTGGGTATCCTATCATTTTATGACGAAATATTAAATATGAAGGTTTTTTGTACGTTCCTAAACCATTTTCAAGTCAGTGAAACTGTATTTTCAAACCTAAAATTGACTGTGAAAATAACCATTTTAGCCATTTTAAGTTTCCAAAAGAGGTTATTTATATAGAGGATTGTATAAGCAGGCAATGGTCTAGGAACACGTGTAACATATGTTAAGTGGTATTGGTAGCAAGTGCCGAGCACAAACGCGGTACACTTGTGTGATACGTGAACTGCTGAAGCTCTGCACAGTATTTATAGCGGCCGGTCTAAACGACCACCTTAAATAACTTCACGTAACTGGATATAATAACCCAAAGATAGCTATCATATGAATACCAGAAGAACCTCGTATTTTACAAAAAATTTCGAAAACGCAGCAATTATAAAAAAATAAAGAAATTATATTGTTATGGGTATATTTCAGCATATTGTCTATCGCACGTAATTTCATTCTGAATAATTTAATATTTTTTTTACTGATTGTATGCTCCTGTAACATGCATATTTAGTGTTTAACAAGCTGTTTTGACAAAAATATGCAAACTGTGCTTACAACTAATGTATACAGAATTAACGTTATTTATAATAAACATCAAACTGTGAATTTTTCACACTTGAACGCATTTAAGGGGCCCGCCTATTGCAACGCCCTTAAGTAGTTTCATTTGTATCCAGATAGTAAATTTTCTGAAATAGCACCCTAAACACCCCATTTTTGGCTATTTAGACGCGAAGTAAAGGTTTTTATATTGCGCCTGTTTTCTTGAAAGAAGTGTGGGTTTTTTCGTAGATAAACAGCATAAAGACACTTAACTAAATCTGTAAAAAAATTACTCTGACATGCTACAGTGCAGTTTAGGCACATGTAGGCGAGCTCCTTAGGGAAATGCCAGGTAGTTTTACAGTAGTTATAATTTTTTTAAAGAAAATATAGTAGGCTTATTGGTATTAAAGAATCTCTTATTATTTCTACACTATTATACAATTATGTATAGCCTATCTACATTATTTTATAACAATGAATCAAATAGTGTTTAAATTTATGCACCTAAAGAATTGTAAATATTGTTATGACAATAGCCTAAAATGGTATAATACTTTTTTTGCAGACAAGTGGTGCTCTATTTGCAAAAAGCGTACATTTTAAATAAATACTTTATGTGTAAATTACGATCTACAAACTACTACACTTATTGAGACAAATGTTTAAGACGCTCGTCCACTCATAGGTTACTTGTGTGAATGAGACACTAAATCTATATACCGTCCTTATCCACGGTGCCTCCAACTCTGAGTCGCCCTTCACGTACAAGCAATTGAACGAGCATGCAGCGTTTTCATTGTGCAGCGTGTACCTACGGGACTTTAAGCGGTAACCATATCATTTTTGTTATAACTACGTAATTCTGAATCGAATAATATATTAGTAACACATCCGCACTGCAAGAGTGGAGGTTAGCTACAGCATTAGCCTCCCACAAAATCGATCCGGGTCCAATTTACTTCCAGATTTTCAACGAAAGTTGGCAATTTTTTTTCGGGATCTCGTGTTTATCCTGCCCATAATTCCCGGCGCTACTTCATATTTAATTTATTTCCTCAAATCAACTCTAAGGAGCTGACATTTCAAAGGCCGCCTATTCTTCTTGAAACCCTTGTAAAAACGTCGCATTTTCGAAATAAAAAACATTAAACCTGACCTTGAATTGTAAAAAAAAAATTATTATTTAAAAAATATATTTTATTTCGATCAATGTTCCATTTGCCCTATAAAAAATAAGAAAGTGTATAATTTTTAGCTTCACAGTTGCAAGAGAGTGCGCTTATCTTACGAATACAGCATTTCAATGCCTGGCAGGTAGGCAACACGTTATGGTTTCGGCGTTATGGTCATATTAGAATTTCGGCGTTATGGTCACATTGAGGTTTCGGCGTTATGGTCATATAATGGTTTCGGCCTTATGGTCATATAATGGTTTCGGCGTTATGGTCATATTGTAGATTCGTTGGTGGAATTCGGCGTTATGGTATTTCGGCGTTTTTGTACATTTAAATTCTCTTTCAGTATATTTAGTGACTTTCTTCTGAGTTTGTTTTTGTGGCAGTACTGCAATGAAATTTTTCGGCGTTAATGTATTTCGGCGTTGTGGTCATTCGGCGTTGTGGTACACAGCAGTTTTCGGGTCGTCGGCGTTGTGGTCAATTTGGAATTCGGCGTTATGGTATTCGGCGTTATTGTACGTTCGGCGTTGTGGTATTTCGGCGTTGTGGTGCGTCCCCGAACGGAAGGTGATTAACGTAAATATGTTCTTAAGATCTAGGACTTACATGTAGCAACATAAACCCCGCATACATTCCCTTTCGTAAACATTAGGGGAAATACCAAACATATAAGTGTGCCAAATGAAACTTTATGATAGTGAGACTACCATGGAATATATTTTATGTGTAAAATGGTTTATATATTTATGAATATCGTTTAAGTATTTCCATTGAAAATACTGTAGGTTATGTTATGATTGTGCTGGTCGGAATTATGCGACGTGCTTCAGTACATGTAAAAGCGCGGGAGAAAGAAGGATATCCTCACTGTTTGAATTTGCACAAGAAAATGTATACATGTTCATTAAAAATGAAGCAGACGAAATAATTTGAATACACGAGGATAAAATTTAAATTTCTTCATAACATATACGTAATTTAAAGCTTTAAAAATGTTATAATATTTTTGTTATTTTAAATAACATACTTTACGTAATAATATCATTTTTATTGTAAATTTTAATAAGCTTAATAATTTTAAGGTTTGTTTTAGTAAGTAGTTATTTACAGACTGATTTCAGTCGTTTTAGCAAAAATAAAATGTACAAACTTATACGTAATATTATAATGTGTTTTTTAATGTTTCAGGTTAATATTTTAGTAATGATATACGTACAACGTGTGCGGTAACGATAATTACGTGAATATAATTAAATCATGTTAACACATAAATTGAGTCTCATATAGTGAAATGTGCTGTCACTGTCCCATGTGATGTCAGAAGGCAAATACAGTCCCAACGACTTGCTAGGAGCAGTCACATTTACACGTTGTAACCAAAACACGATGAAATAAAATTGGTTAAACTATACCTACTCTCTTAACTCACCGTGCTCATAATAACTACTCATAATTCCCAAAATAATGAGCACAAAGAAAAAAGGTCAATAGGAGAGAGACAAAAAACTTTAAGCATGACCCGAAAGTGGGCGCTTTTAATACAAGAGCAAAACCAAAACCATACCAATACAATACAATACATATACATACCAATACAAATATCTTCTTCTAGATGGTTAGCTCATATATTGCAATTACCTTCAGTTTGTTTCAACTTGAAGATCATAAAATAAAATAGCCATAAAAATGCTATACAAATTCTTAACGTTAAATTAATATAAAAAAAATAGAATTAACACAATCAACATTTATTACCTAGCAAACTGCGCACAGTTACTCCTAGAACTCGTTAACATGTTAAATAAAAGTTAAAACCAAAAAGTAAATGAAATTATAAATTTATGTAAACCTGCCAAATTTCTACAATTTTGTAATAATTTTTTTACTATGTCTCTTAAATTTTAAAAACAATTTTATCATTTATCGGTGTGGGCTTCAATTAGTTTTCTAGCCATGACCAGTAGAAACGCGACATTTTAAAAATATGTCTTAATCGTATTCCGCAGTTTGATGCAGCCGCAAACTTTAAACAGTTATTGCGGTTTATTCTCACACATAAAAATACATTCAAAGTCTCGTGCATCGTCCAAGCGGCCTCTTCACGTCGTGTCTCGCCAGAGCTCCGCGCGCCATGTCTCCTTACACCCGGCCACAGGCCACTTCCCTGTTCCGCTGCCTCGCAGCACACACCATCCACGTTGAAGTTCGTGCGCAGAGGAAAATAGTCCCTGTTTTAATTACTCAGCCACACACCACATCAGTATCTTGCAAGCTTAGTATATCCGTTTTATTAATAAAAGCTTAAAATACCTAACATTCATACAATAAAAATTACTTATAATTAAACTAAAATTATAAATTAACCTCTCAGAGCTTTTAGAATGTTCTAGCATGCTCGCGCTCGTTTAGCCAACCAGACTTAATCTTAAAACTAAATTTATGATATTAATATACTAAATTTCCAAACTAAATTTAAGAATTAGACCCTTAAATAAAATCAAACAGCTTCAAATACCTATACAATAATAAAATGTAACTTGAAAATAACCTGCGAAAATTTAACTACCTAAAGGGAATAAAATGTTTACCATTGTGGCACACGCCAAAGTTTTTCAATGTATTCATTTTCCGAGTTTTGCATCATAAGTGTATTTGCTACTTATTAAGATTTTATTTGTTTTTAATGCAAATGTTCCGTTTTATGGCCAAATTAAGATTTAAATCCTGCCCCTCAGCCTATTACTGACAATATTTTTGGTACAATTTCGGCTAAAATGTATAAAGTTCACATAAGAAATATTTTTCTGGAAGAGCTTAAGTTTGACGGGTGGTGTATGTCAAGGAAACTTATGGTTGCAGTAATTTTTATGTAGCCTTTACATTAATTGACATTAATTTCCATGCAAAGTTAATTTTGTGCAATATTGCTTGCTCCCAGCTTCTTGCTGCCTGACAAATTGAAGGCAGAGAGAGTGTCGTTAAATTTTATAATATTTTCATAAAAACACAGTGCTTAAACTTTTACACGAAATGTTTTGCAGTATAACTAGTAAAACCTTTAGATTTTTAATTTAAATATTTTTTTCATTTTAAGACAAATAGTGGTATCAGCGCATTTTAAATCCAAAGGCCACGCCAAATATGTCTAAATATTTTTTTAATTAGTGCTGATGTTATTCAACTGTGAATTAAGATTTTTATAATGTATCAGTGGTTTTAATGTTCTATGAGTAATGATGAACACACGCTATTTGTTGTGTAAATGTTTCATGAACATTGATGCAAACTGTCATATTTCATCTCTCGCATTCTAAAAAATTAAGACATCTACAATCAGTGAAAAAAATACTTTTGTATTTAATTTGTCAAGAAATGAATGTACAAAAGTAAAATATTTACTTTGGTGTTTATATCATGGACAAGGGATTACAGTCAAGAACTAAAATCCGTATGGTCCCCAATTCCTAGATGCAGGTGCAGGTGTGAGTAGGAATTTCGCCATTGCCACGTCAACGCGATGCACTAGGATGCATTTGACTCTGACTGCATTTGAATTTTTTCGCCGCAGAGCTAACGAACCCCTCGGCGCAAAACTTAGACTTTAGTTACGTAACGTCGATCCTAAGGCTAGTGTCAGCTTCTACAAAGCAATCTACCATAACTGTGCAAGGCTCATGTGCTCTCAGACCTCTACGACATACATTGCTTTATCTTGAGACGTTCGTGATGTTTCATGAGATCATAGCACGTTTTCCTTGTACGTGTATGTGTGTGTATGTTTACATTCTTACGTGTCGTACACGTACACGAGCGTAGCGTAGGTCAAGACACTGAACATGACGTGAACAGCTTCGCTGTTACGATCGGTCGTCATGCCGGCGGTCAGCGATGATAGTCACGTCAGGCATGCCCCTGCTTGAGACAGCAGGTGTGAACATGTCTGATCCGTTTTCCGTATGCTGCAATGTGCCGCAATACTTAAGACCATGGTGTAATAATGCATGAACATGATAGTCTGTGGCCATAGCAACCAAACTATTCCGAAAACCTTATCTTGGGTTTTACAAGAACTACGCGGGCTAATTGCTTCATGATTTCGTAAATCCCGTCACATTTACCTAATAAGGTAAATGTACGAGTCCCGTTTCGGAATGAGGATAACCATAAAAGGTATATGTATCGTTAGGTATTAATGTTTGTGGTTAACCGCAAACCACAAACCGCGCTGATATCGTTGGGCTTTTCGTGAATTTCAGTGAGTTTGCGTCATGTAGTTACAAACTGTCGCTGGGCGGCAAAACTTTCAGGCTGCATTTAGAAAGTTGAACAACTCGTTGCAAGCTCAACTTTTCATACGCGTTGCGACGTGTTCTCTGACGGGCTCGAGCCGCTGGTGATAAGCCTGAGCAGAATACATGGTTTTTTCTTCAAAGATAGCACAGTCGCCGCGACTCGTTCTATTGTGTTACCACGAGCTCCATGCGGCGTTGGAGAGTCACGTGCGTCGCGGTCTTATCGGTTGCTCGATGGTGCGGCCAAGATACCGAGCACCTGGTTGGCGTGCACGTTAATCTTGTACGGAGTTGGAAAATGTTAGCATCTCAAGACGTATACACTTTGTGCTCTTAGAGTATTGACCACATTAGGTACAAACTTTACTCCAGTTTGAAAACGAACCGCATGACAACATTTATTGAATTATGTCACAAACATGTCGACATCTATGGTGATGACATCAGGATCAATATATTGAAATAGTTGCACATTATTGCAATATTATTACCATTGTTTCTAATGGGTGACGAATCGATATTAACCGCGCGATTGCCGTTTAACCATTATTGATTCAGATATTTCAACATTATTGCCTAATTATTTTTCCTTGATTTGCGTCATGTCTGAATAATTCCATTGTTCCTTGTATGGCAATTCCCTTATCAGTTTTCGACCTATATAACGGCCCTGTATCCCTCATGATATTCATAAGTTCATCGACAGCCACTGCGTAAACAAGTGCTTCCAGATCAAGACTGTGACCAAGCTCCTCCAAAGCAAAGACCCGAACATCAACGTCCGCTCTCTGCTGTAAGTATCCAATATTTAAATTGATTACTCTCTGCATTTTTATACTTGTCCTGCGCATTCCTTTCAGGGATGGAGCACCTCTTTAATGACTGAATTTCATATTTTGTTTCCATTTGCAGCTGCTGAATCGTGACTCCTGAATAAGACTCTACAAGATGCAAAATCTCATGCTGCTCTGTATGGCTATGTTCCTGGCGGCGGATGCGAGGCCAGAACCCGGGACGAAGTTGCCCTGCAATCCAAGACAAGTGAGTATATCATTTCTGCAAACTGCATCCGTCTGAGTGTCTTGTTACTGTTGCAACTTCTGAGCAAAGAGTTTGTCGTCTGCCCCAACCCTGCAGAGCGTCTTCTAAAAGCTTTAACGAAATTAATGTTGATTTTTCTATTTTCAGTACACCGATCCCACGAGGTCCCGCTCAAAAGAGGAACCACCGGAAGCACACCAAAAGGTTGTCAAGATTCCAGGGATCCTGTCGACCCGAATAGGATTCCTTGACGGCCCAGATCTGAATCAACGTTGGCCCTTTGAATATAAAGTTGTTGTGCCTGACTGTGCTTAAGATTTTTGTTATGTATTCACGCTGTAAACAACCGAGTAGTTGATAAGTTTGCTTATTGTAATGCTTCTTTTTCTTCACTTTTTAAAATAAAGATTATTGCGCAATATTTCTTGGTATCATTGACGTAGAATAAGCTGACGCAACGTCCAGTAGGTATCCCAACTCACCTGTATACCTGGCTGAGCTTAGGTCACGATCGGTCTGCTAGGCTGAATGGAATGTGCATCGGACCGACGTGCAGATGTAGGCTTCACGCTGCAACTCGTGCAACGCGGTTACCCTAGGACTTAAGATCGTTTCAAGATAGAGCTTTGTCTCCTGATTTCAACATGCACTGATGACTGCATTGGTGAGCTCGATGGTACAGCCGCAAGACTATCTTGTACGGAGCTCAAAAAGTTAGTATGTTAAAACGTATGCACGTAGTCTTCGATTATTAACAAGATTAGGTACAAACTACTCCAGTTTAAAAACAAACGGTATGATAACATTCATTCGATTAGGTATACCTATGCCAAAATTCCATTTATGGCCGGCGTGTACAGGAAATCCATTCAATTTAGGCATAACAGTTGACGCAGTAACATGATCGCAATATGACTAAATGTTATTATCGCTTATTCACCTACATTTTTTTCCTGGATTGTTACCTCATTATTATAGCATTTACGTTATCGGTTTTTATTTTTCCTATTATTATCCGGGCATTGTTATCGCCACCAGTATATAGAGTCCCTAAATCCGTTATGAAATTCATAAGCTCATGTGCAACCACTACCTGAACAAGTTTGTCCAGAGCAACACTCCCAGACTCTGCAAAATGCACAGGATACGAAGAAGTGAGTATGTCATTCCTATACAAACGCATATCAACGATCCGTTGCAACTCAAAGAGTTTGTCGCGCCAATCCTTCAGAACTTTTTGTAAACTTCAACGAAATTAATGTTAAACTGTCCATGTTCAGGTCACCGATCTCACCAGGTGCCGTTGCACGAAAGCATGGGATACGGACAAACTACCGCAAGCACACTCCCACGTCGTCAAGAGATCGAGCAGGGTGATAAAGACCTGAATTGGATTCCTCAGTGGTTCAAACTCAAATCAATCCTCATTCTCATGAGTCTGATGCTGTTTGAGGCGTTCGTTTCATCTAGTGTTCAAATTACGTGGATTATAACTTTACTTCATAGTGTAGTGATCTTGTTTTACTTGTTGAAAATAGAAATTAATATCCAATACTTCTTGGTATCATTGATGTAGAATAAGTTGACGCGACACCGCGTCTAGTAGGTAATCCCAACTCACGTATATGCCTGAGCGAGCTTAGGTCACGATCGGTCCGCTAGGCTGCATGTGCATGGAATGTGCATCGGACCGACGTGCAGATACGCTGCAATTTGTGCAAGGCAATTACTGCACTCTTATCGGTCGAGGTTTTACATCGTTGCATGATAGAGCGTAGCCTTCTGCGTCCGAAAATACCACCCCCCGCTACCCCCGAGCCTTAACTTGGGAGTTATAGCCCGTAAGTTCCAGTACAACGGACTGTATATGAAACTTACAAAGGATCTCTTTATACGTCAAGAATTATTGAATTAACTAAACGCTAGCACAATGATCAACGCATACTGCGTTTTATATATATTAAACAAATTTATTTTATGTTTATCAATTGTAGTAGTCTTATGGCGTATTCAAATTTAAAACTTTCATTTTGTGCTGAAACAATGCAAATGTTAATATTTACAATACTATGTCGTGTTGACTATTATGATTACTTAACATTAAATGCAATTATAAAAAAAAATTGGTTGTCTGTAAAGTCGGTTTACGGACGATAGTTTCACGTGACAACGTCATAACAAAACATTGATGAAATGATTGATCCAGAAGAAAAGGAAATATCATATTCGGCCTGAGACTGAGCCGTAATAGGTTTTTGCAACCAAACCATTTAGGCATTAAAAATATTATATTCTTTGAGGAAGAATTTTTTTAATTTTTTCTATCTTTTGTATGATAAAATCTACCTCTGCATACTTTTATAAATAAAATTGAATCATTTTTATTGAATTATCACTATTTTGTATGGATAAAAAGGAGTGAAATGAAATGTACAATTTAATTAATAAATTTACTTTTATTTGCATTCATTATTCAAATATATTTAATACTTTTGAAATGTTACGTGCGCCGTATTTATATTTACAAGTTCTAAAACATTTCGCATGTGCCTGGATTCGAACTGACAACCTTACAATAAGAAAATAGCACCGCTGACAGCTCAGCCACGAGGCCATATTTAGTAAGTATTAGTTTCAGATAATATATATACCTTTATAAAAATTTTGTTCACCGTAGGGGAATAATATTATTTCGTTTTAATAACTCGATTTTATAACAAATACGCATCCCAAATACACCAAACTTATTTATAAGGTGTTACAACATTGTGCAAAAGATCCCGGTTGTAATTTGAATGATTATGTGTAACTGTAAAACACCATTGTTGGTTCAAAACGTATTTGAATATTCAACAATACTTTTAAATAACCGTACCGATTGTGCTGAAAATCGGTGGACGATCGTTAAATTACATAATATTAATAATTCAAACGACGAAAATATGATTGAAAAGTCAAATCGATGGTCGTTCCAATCGAGTGGAAAAGAGATGCCACGCATGCGTACAATGAGCAAACAGGAACATCCGTAGTGGAACATCCGTAGTGGGACACTTTTTCGTGCGTGCAGCCGGCGTTCATCGATTTATTAGACGTTGTCACGTCAAAAATATCACCTTTATTTATTCTATCATTTCACCCATGGACTTGTTTGTATCATTATTAATATTAATAATTAATACTAATAACTAAGGATTTTTACAACACAATTGTGGAGGAATTTCAGGAACGAAATATAAAACCGTTGGTTTTTTGTGCTCGATATAATATATTTCAATATGGAATATTTCACATTTTCTGCTTTGGTGGATCTGGATATACTACACTAAATATTAATTTAAATCAATTCTCATCCACTTTCCACCCGCTTAGAATTTAAAAATCTCTTCCACTCCTCATAAAACATCAAGCATGTTTTGTTTTTAAATAAAACTGTAAAAGACAAGCTTGTCATTACAATTAAATAAATTTATTGATATAATCTGCTTTAATATAAAAAACGATCCTCCCTTTTACTCTGGTAATTGTTGTAATTCCAGTAGGGCCATTGATAAATGTTTACTAAGCAAGACCAAAAACTGTACACTATTTTTGTCCGCCATTTCTGTAAATAAAATGTCGCAATTTTTTCATATACAAATATGTGTACATCATTATTAACCAACAATAAAAAAAACCAATGAGGGTGTTAAAGTGTCTTCGTCCATATTTAGCCTTAACTTAGTGAAGCGGTTAAAGACCAACTATCGAACTCGCATTTGGAGATGACCCGGGATCTGATCAAGTCGCCTGGTCTCGGCTCTGCAGTGTCCCGCGTCCACTCTCCACCATTGGCCTCCCCGATTTCCCTCACTGCCTTGCCTGCATGACGTGGAAAATATATATAGATATATTTTAGTCTGCAATAAAACGCGATTAATGTTATTTTTTGTTGGGCGCATTGACTCCTAGGGCATTGCGTGCTTATAGGCCTACTTATCTAGTGCGAAGTACGGTGAAAGGTCTGTAGTCCAGCATTCCAAGGTTCGGCACATTCTGTCATACGGCAGCATTCGAGCCGCTGGCGTAAACATTGTTTTCTAAACGGTCCTGGCTGGTGACTGCAGACCGCTAGCTGTGGTCGGGCAGCGAGGCTCCTGAAGACCCGCAGGGCGCCGCGCGGTCCGACTATATCAGGGGGACTTCATTACACGTGGCCTCCCCCCTCCCCCGCCCCGGTGAATTATCGGAGCGATATAATATGTGTTGTCGTGATTGGGCGGCGCCGCGGGACCCTGATTGGTGGCCGGCGGCGAGGGGATTGCGGCGGTTGTGGAGGAGGGGTGGAGGGGTGGAGGGGTGACGAGTCTGCGTCGACCATTGTCTTCTGCGGGTGCGCTACGGTACACTGACCCCGAGTCGGATACCAAATAACCCGCGGTTTTGTTGTTGTTGTAAATAAAATAAAAAAAATAACGTTGTCACAAATTTAAAATTCTTGCGAAAATTGTGGTTTTATTGTTTTAATTTTTTTTTTGGAGAATGTTTTTGGCTCGTCTAGGTGAAAGTAACTTCATTAACTTTTGAGATGCTGTGAAGTCGTGGGGATGTGTCAGGAGCGGGACTGATCGGGGGTCAATGACCGCGGCGGTGGGCGGGGGACGACACCTCGAGCTGGCCGCGGTCCCGTTACCCTCGTGCCTCGTGCCTCGTGCCTCGTGCCTCGTGCCTCGTGCCTCGTGCCTCGTGCCTCGTGCCTCGTGCCTCGTGCCTCGTGCCTCGTGCCTCGTGCCTCGTGCCCGGGGGGGGGGGGGGGGGGGGGCTCGCTAACGGGGCCAGGGGTCGCCGACCCTGGTGGCCACGAGGCTTTGTCCTGTCGTCAGCGGGGCTGCCCGGTGGTCAGTACCTTGCCACCCTCCCGGACACGCCTGAAGAGGCACAAACCTCCAGAAATGTGTACAGTGTTAGAGTCGACTATGCTTAATAACATACCTAACCGCCGTACACCTTGTGCGTCACACCGAAAACATCAGTCAAGTCCGTTACGACAGCTCTTACAGCCATCCGTTCAAATTCGTCCCATAAACGCTTTTTCTACTTCAGATATCGATATAGACTTTAAAATAATACAGAAACGTTTTTCTACAAACCCATGAAAAAAATATTTCATATTTGAATACTGAAGATGTAATAAATATCGATAAAAAATATAATTTCTTTCAACATCAGTTCTGGAAATAAAATTATGATTTACATACAACTGAAGGGCCCAACGTGATAATCTTCTCCGGAAATGTTTTTGCCTATTCCATAAGCTTCAAGGCGGTATAATTATAAAGAAACTTGCGGAGTTAGCTTCTGGCTTGTAGCCGCGTCGAAAGCGGCTTCAAGCCAGAAGCCAGGCAACTTCAGACAATGGCCGCGAAAGCCTGCGATCCTTACTCGCGCAAGTAGTTGGGTCGCCGGAGCGGCCCAGCGCCGGAGTGTGTGTCGCGTGGCGGTGCTCGGGTCTCGCTAGCCGCGCTGCGGGCCTTACATGGCCTAGTTCACCAGTTACTGCACTTGTTTTGTTTAGGAGATGCTGCAGATTTGTTGAGTTTATTCAATTTGGTATATTTGAGTTGTGTTATCTTTAAAAGATTTGTGCAATGGGAATGCATGACTTGATGTAAGTTTTTGGACATACGCCATTGCTAAGAACTTTTTTTGTTGAAGAAAAACTAAAAACATAAATAAATAAATAAAAATACCCAAAAAAAAGACAAAAAACACACAAAATTAAGCAAACAATTGCTGTTGTCAACAAGAATATGAACACTACAAAATATTCCGTAACAGGAATATGGTCAACAAACAAAGAAAACAAAGAAAAATGTACTAAGAGAACGAAAAAAAAACACAAATGATGACAACACAAAAATATTGAACCCAAAATAATTCAGCACAACAGTTGAAACGAAACAAAAACACAACAAAACGAAAAGACAAACGAACACAATAGTTTTACCAAAACAGAAACAACTGTTGTGCTGAATTATTTTGGGATCAATATTTTTGGGGGTTTTTTCGTTCTCTTAGTACATTTTTCTTTGTTTTCTTTGTTTGTTGACCATATTCCTGTTACGGAATATTTTGTGGTGTTCATATTCTTGTTGACAACAGCAATTGTTTGCTTAATTTTGTGTGTTTTTTGTCTTTTTTTTTTGGGTATTTTTATTTATTTATTTTAGTTTTTAGTTTTTCTTCAACAGAAAAAGTTCTTAGCAATGGCGTATGTCCAAAAACTTACATCAAGTCATATTTTAGTTGTATAGGTAATTCATGTAAGACAATATTTTAATCACATTTCTCTTGAGAAGTATTTTTGATTTGACTCAATAAAGTTGCAATAAACTTGTCAACAGGAATATCCTAAAATCCGAGGTAAATAATTAACATATAAATATATAATAAATTCAGATAAACTTTCTTTCTCGTAAGTAAAGCACGATATAAGATTTAATTTTTAATTTAGCTGGTATATGTTTAGAATGGGGAAACGGAATTACTTATACGGTTTAAAGTCATATAAGCTAGGGATAGAACATGACGTCACAATTCGGATTAAGCATGATTTCATAAAATAATATTTTTTCAGTATGTATGTAAATTATAAAGAAAAAATTGCTCCACTTAAGATTTAAAAAAACATTATTTGAAAAACTAATTACTTAAATTAATACACATTTAAATCAATAAAATGTATAGTATGAAAGTTACTGACTCATACAATCACTTTCGTAACGTAGGAAGTCTATAAGTCTCTTTGTGATTTACCCAGGCTACGTGATCTAATATGTAGAAAACAAAACACAAAGTGTTCTCATGGATGTATGTTATCTCTAATCATTATGAAACATTTTTATTCTGATGTTATGTGATTAAAATCCAACACGCTTTTCCGTATACTTAAAGCACTAAATGAGAGCAATTTATTAGTGATTTTAGACCAACCCAACGACTGTACCACGGCGCCCAGTGCATTGCTCACTGCGTCACCCCGACCCTGTGGTGAGCTACTCGATTATATTAGACTCTTCACAGGTGTAGCAATTTAAAGCTAAGAAATATGCAACAACATTTTTTCAGTGATTTTTACGTCGGGCCATTCATGTTGATTTAATTTTGATTTTGATTTCCGTAAATTCAAAATGTATTATTTTAGAAATAAATTGAATCACGTTGTCTAAAAATGGCAACATGTTTAAAGTTTAATACTTTTCTGACTTTAACCTTGTAGAATATTTTTTTTCTAGATTATTTTGGTGTCCATACTGAGAGTTTACTATACAAATTGCATTAACGAAATGAATATTTGTATTGTTGCAAAAGAAATAACATTTAGGGTTTAACTGTATGTTTTCGATGTTACGCACAAGCTTTGCGGTGGTAAACCTTTGATATGTTACTATGAAAAGTTGATTCTACCACTGTACAAAGTTCCGTTTGTGATTATTTTCAAAACATAAAAAACCTTTGATTTCTAGGCGTGAAAATCGTCCCAGCCTGAGTTACTTTAGCACCGCCGAAATATGGTACACATGACACATGTATACAATTTTTGTAGTTAATTATGATTTGATTTACTGAATGTCTATTGTAGTAATACCGTTTACGGAATGCAATATTGTGGACGGCTCAAGATGCCATTATTTAAGTCTTGACTGCATGTTTTCGGTGTGACGCACAAGGTTCTCGACGTGTTACTAGAAAACTCCAATATTACCACTGTACTAAATTGCAGTTTGAAGCAAATTTTCCACGGATTAAGAAACTACGATTTGGGAGCGAAAGTCAGCCCAGCCCTTGCGGCTATAGCACTGTCGCAGCGCACACGACACTGCTGCGTTCTGAACACTCCAGCGATGCGACTGATTAGGCTAGCCTCTTGTAAAATTTCACTTTAAATTTTAAGAAATATGCAACAACTTTTGTTGTTGGACTCTTTATTTTTATGTGAATCTTTTTTATGTCCCTGACTGAGATATAAAAAACCGAATTTAATAACTCTTACTTTTAATATTAACACTTGGAACATTTTTCGACATGGGTGTATATAATATCGTTTCCATATTGTGGATCGCCTACGTTAAAAAACGGACTAAATATGAAGCATTTTAATGAACTTCTGTAAGTCGCTGTCATCTAGGACTTAACGGCACGTTTTCGGTGATACGCACAAGGTATACAGCGGCAAACTTTCGGTATGTTATTAAGCATAGTCGATTCTACCACTGTGCTAAAATTCATATTTGGACAAATTGTTTTTGGAAGTTGATACCGTTTATTCCTGTTCTAAGAGTGTCGGTTACACTCCCACACAGCACACAGCACATAGCACACAGCACATAGCACACAGCACACAGCACACAGCACACAGCACATAGCACTCGGGCACGGAAGTGCAATGAAGAGCAGCTGCACATAGTGAATCAGCACACGCACTCTCTGCGCTGCGCGGCCAATCAGAGTGCAGAACATTAGTGAACTAGAGAAGCTAAACATTTGTTTGATATGTGCATTTCCATTACCTACATAATGTGAAACTATATTTTTATGTTGTTATTGGCGAGGCAATGATTTGTGTTTAATTAATTCTAGCCTTCAAAACCCAAAAAGGACAAAACTTGTTAGGATGTAGGTAAACAACTGCAGCTCATATTTTAAAAGCTGAAAACATTGAAAAGTTTGAATCTAAAAATTGCGAAAATTAATGAGGGTAAAAAAACAGTTGGATTGTTTAAAACCGCTGTGTTAATGTGCGAATGAAACTTCAACGTCTCTGCTTTGCAAGTGAGAACTGTGCTATTTATGATAGGATCACACACGTCATGTTGAATATTTATTTTATTTTAATTACTCTTAGTAAATGGCTATTTATTTAATGTTAACACTTCACCCTCCGTTGCAATTGCTGTCCTGTCACTAATATGTTTAACAGATAGTGGTATGTAGCTACTGGGCGCAAAAATGCATGCGAGTGTTTGCAATTTTATCCACGCAATGATTTTCCCCTTTTTTAGAAATTCGTAATAGATAATAATATTGTCAAGTGTGCAAAGTTTCATAAATGAGTACCTACTAAAATTCCTTTTTAGCTAAGAGGGGGAAGGGCTGTGCAGGTAGTTTTTCGAAATCTTGTGTAGACTATAACATTCATCCATAGGCCTATAGGAATAAAACTATAGATTAGTGTAAAAAAGCATGTCTACTATATATATGTTGTGTATGTGTGTATTAAAATATGGAGGCCTACATTCAATATATCGCATCGGTTTGTATACATTTGTTTTTTTTTAAATGAAAAATAAAGTTTCTTTTCCTAACTAGTGAAAAATAACAAAACCAACTGGCTGTGCTCTATATTAATAGTTATTATAACAACTGTTTCAAGTAATAAGCTTTAAAATATATATTTTCTTAAATGTAAGTGTTTTAAATGCTATAATAAGCTTTAAGAAAATTAAATATAATAATACTGACCACCGACAGTAATATTGTCCGGGAACTTTTAATAACGACATTACGCACTTAACCACTAAGCCAAGCTGATATGATCTTATTAAACTATGAGGAACTGTGAGTTATTAATGGATTGATCCTCGGATTACAAAGTCATTTTAAAGTTACGATTTTTCATTTTCGTGACTATGAATGTTTATGAAATTTAATCCAGGATAGTTCTGCTATCACAAAGATTTATTTCGCACACACGAAGGGAACGTACACAGGGCCACGCCGCAACCCGCGGCCGGCTGTCTGGCTATCTGGACCACTTCTGCAGTACCGCGCATGCGCGTTAGGAATTAGCTGTTTAACTCCCTTGGCATGTTGCGCGCGCAGTCGTAGCATTTCCGTTGCTTGCTATAATTCCACCCTCGACGCGCCTTAATAAATATAACTTAAAAAATTATTTTATTTTAAGTTTTGGTTTTAATTTGGACTCGCTACAAATAAGGACGCCAATAGTGAAAGTAACGTAAGAACGCGTGCACGATGCACTCGAGCGCGACTTAGCCCCTTGTAGCACGCTCGCGGGACGGCCGGCCAATCAGTGCGCTCGACGACACGACGGAGACTGTTTAATGATCACGTCGACGGCCTCAGCGCTGCGGACGAATGGCAGGTATTTGTTCAAGGAGGGGCGGTTGGTACCCCTCGGAACGGAAGAACAAGAGCCAGAGGGGACGGGGAGAAAACAGGCCTGCCAACAACCGGCAGTCGCGAGTGGTGGGGAAAAAAATACTCCCCCGCTCCCCGAGAACTCTTTCCGCCGTCGCTGCCGTGCGAGTCCTCGACTGACAATGACGCATCGCGAATTAAAAAGAAACACATTTTCGCCATTTATCAACGGACCTGGAACGTGTCCTTTCCCTGCCCAGACCCGTCTCCCCCCTCCCTCTCACCATACTTTCACTGCCTGTCTCCATTCATCCGCATATTCATGAAGCAGCCACCCTTCAACCCCTTTCAATCCCCGGGAAGTTTTTATACACGCCCGCAAAAATAGTTCACTCGTAGATAAAAACCACCGGTACTGGAATATCTTTAGGTTTAAGAGATTTCGTGTAAGGATTTTTTTCTCCTTTGCCCGGTAAAATTATAGCACCGTTGGCTAGTTAGAAGTTTGCTCTAAATACAACAACTATGCGTTGAATTGAATTTAAACATGGACAAGCATTGACAAACTGAAATGTTCCCGACTATAAAAATTTATCAATATAAGGGATTTCAGTTTGTTTGCATTCGTATGTTGATACTCAAGTTTAATTAAAATTAATAAATAATGAATATTAAATTACATTTTAACTCTAAGATGGTTAATGTTTGATTTCAAATGTTCGTTGTATTTTTATTCTTATATTTATTATATTGAAAATATAAACTCATATTATTCACACCATTGATTTTTTTTAAGTTTTATTATGGATGATTTCTTTAATGCATATCAATTAAGCACCTTTTTGCTATTGGTTCTTTATTTTGTCCTTGAGATGTGCTAGGGGAGACTATTTATATAAATAAATCATATTTCTTAATAATATAAAATTAAATGAATATTTATTTCAATATGTGGTTGTTACAGTACTGTGTAGTTTTGAAGTGAAACATACTTGTTAACAGTCGTTATGGTAGGTTGAGCGACGTCTTGACCGGGTAACAGAAGTTAGATGAAAGAGTTAACGGAGGTGAGGATGATAAAGGATATTGCTCGCTGGTGCGGAGTTTAAAAAAAGAGGCAGATGGGAGAATAAAGAATTAAGTTGAGTGGAAGAAAAATGTAAGACTCTCCAGGTTTTTCAACACCATGTGTTGGTAACAAAAGCGAAAATGCACGCGTGTTCTTTGCTGCTTAGTTTTAGAGTTAAAGTGAATTATTACACACTCCATGAAACCACACACTAAAGCATGTTACAAGCTGCAACATAACTTCATTTTGCACTCTTTGTTTACTTTTGCATACTTTGAAATACTTCCTCAAATTTATGCACTTTTTCCACACATTTGCACAATTTTCTACACTTAATCATTCTTTTCCACACTTTGTCACACTTTTGCACGATTTCGTATCCCGCTGCTATCACATTATTACTTTTTTTTATAAATATGAGTAGTTAAATACCTTTCGAAAGTACTGGCATTTCTATAGGAGCTATAAAAAAAGAGTGTTCTACTCTTGAACTCTTGGATTCAAGTGTGGAAGTAAACTTTGTAATTGTTTCTGCGTGCGCTGTTGACAAATATATAATTTTAAATATAACTGTGCATTATAAGTTTTTGCATATTGTGGAGCATCGAAATATGGACTGTTATGTGTAGGTGTGTGTGTGTGTATATATATATATATAAACACACTTTTGGCCATTCTAAGGAACTGAAAAAATTAAAAACTAAGCTTTTTCACCGATTAGCTACTGTTTTGCTAATACAAAATTGATATTCACAATAATAGGTGTATTCTGTTGAGATTTTAGATGTTTATAAATTCGTGTTTGTAACGCTACCCAAAAAAAATCTCAAGACGAAACCTATTCGTGGTTCAGTAATGTAATTATTATATATTTTTAATCCTAAAGGCTATTTCCTCAGAAACTGTTACTCCCCGAGAGGGAAAACAAACGGAAGTGTTCATTAGAGCGAACACTAAAACATGTCTTACATTTAGATTGTATAGTTGTTGGGTCATAAATAATAATAAAAGTACACAATCATATGTTTAATGTCTCAGGTTTCAATTGTTCCCTTGTTTAGGTAAGAGTTTAGTATCGGCAGGGTGAGTCGAGGTGATGACTCGTCAGAGCGTAATGAAATATACACCGCTCAGTTTTGTCGCGCTTGGGTGAGGGTCGGTGGGTGGCAGAGGGGGAGAGGAAATATTGAGCACCCTCTTCCTTACTCTCAGGAAATAATGTTATGTCATATTTCAGCTGTCCTAAATATAGTATTTCATTCTTACATTAGCCGAAGACATGGACTTTAAGTGCATAAAGATCTATTTTCAAAGCATATTTACGCATGTTTCAAATATTTCTGTACACTACATGTTTCTAATTCCTTTTTCCTTGAAGTTTCGCTTCTAGCGTGCGTGGCACTCACACAGTAATTTTTTTTTCTTTCGTAATTGAGGTTAATATATAAAATAAATTATATATGGCTAGATATGAAATGTTTTTTATCCGTCGTAGATGAACGCATTGGTTAAATATAATTTATTTTACACGTACCTTAACATGTTTTGACGTTCTGTAGACTCTAGTGAGTATCAAAGAAGCATAATGTAGTATGGTCGGGTCGTGGATTAGTTGTCTCAAGGTGGATCGCACCTGTTCATCATAATTACAGCAGACTATCTCTAATTGGCTATACCGAACAAGGAAAAAAATTATCTCAAACACTGTAATTAATTGATTAAAAATCTAAAACTAAACTTATTTTCAATACAGAATAGTAAACTAAAGTTTTATTTCACGTTATTTAAAACTATTGTTGGTTAAGCAAATAGTTCAGTAGTAAATGTAGCCTACACGGTGAAACTGACGAAACTTTAGTAGCAGCAGTTTAATGGTCCGTATAGAGAACATTCTAAATAATAGTTTACAACAATTCGTCATGTTTCTGGATCAGTTATAATTATTTCACCTTCAATTGATCTTTTTTATTCAATGTTATCAGGGTTATCGGAGGGGAGGGGGGCTTTTTGTATCGAATTATGGTTCACATAACAATAAATTTTACTTTTGTGTGCGTTGTTTTCGTTATTGCTAAATCCTTACCATGTATTAAATTTTAAGAAATGTTTCCCACGTAAACGAAATAATTTAAAGTGTTATAGATTTTATTTTATATGGCCTGAATATGAATATAAATTTTAAATAGTACTATAACTTAACAGAGGCAAGTAGTAATAAAATTTTATTCTCTTATTTGTACAATTTCATTTGCATTCTACAATGGAATAGGTATTGTTCCTATTCATATTTGATTTAATTTATAGTTAATAAAATCGATAAATATTTTTTTGTTTTAATTAAAAATCCATATTCATACTTAACTATACGGCACATTATTTATAAATAAAATTAAATATTTCAGCTGTCAGGACGACGCTGCATCAATAACTGTAACTCTACCGCTCATATGTAGTAACTAAATAAATTTGAACTTCATGTTCTCGGTACATTCAGGGCAAACATGTTGTCAGTGCACTTAAAGGTTTACGAAGCAGGCAACGGGACGCGAGGGTACTGCATGTGGCGCGGGCCAGGT
The DNA here is from genome assembly GCF_032445375.1 of Bacillus rossius redtenbacheri. Lineage (NCBI taxonomy): Eukaryota > Metazoa > Arthropoda > Insecta > Phasmatodea > Bacillidae > Bacillus > Bacillus rossius. The sequence goes on from NC_086330.1 coordinate 245,865,575, forward strand.
CTATCAGCAGCAGAGTGTTCGCGCGGCTCGCAGGTGTGTCTGCCGACAGACCTCCGCCGGAGAACGCTGACGCACGCGTGTCTGCAGCGCCCTGAGACCTGCGCGCCGCTGGCTGATCACCGCTCCAATCTAATTCCATCCGAGCCAGCTTCCTGGTCTACCCCATTCCGTTTGATGTCCCCTAAATTAATCGGACCGGAGTTGCGGTGTCCTTCCGGCCTTGCCTCGTTAGCGACTCCTTGCCAAAGGACGTGTTCTCTCAACGCCAGACGAGGGGCGGCGTCCATTTGAACGCTCATCAAATATTCACGGAGGAGAACGTCTCGCCTTACCCTGACCTCTGACTTTCCCTGAGGCACTTGAGTACCTGGAGGACTCCCGGGTAGAATGCGACAGGACACTCCAGTGGTTCTAATGGACAATGGGTAGCCTGCCCCGGGTAGGGCTGTCAGCTGTCAGGACGGCTGGAACACCCCCCCCTCCCCGGAGCCGCGGGCTGAGGGCTGTCTGCTCTTCTGGGGCGGAGACAAGCTGCGCTCCGAGACGGATCGGGCGGCGTGGGAAACGCTGGCGATCATCCTGTTTATCCACCCGCTCCGCTGAAAGGATTGTCCACGCCCGATTTACACCCGCCCGCCTGCCCTCTGAGCCGGCTGTCCAGATGTCTCGCTTCAGTCGCTGAGAGGATTATCTCCATTAGATTTGAGTTTATAGCGGTTAGTCACGTGTGGCTCGAGACACCCTCCATTGCTAGAAGCTGTACCTGTGAGGTGGCGTCTTTGCTGCACCAAGCGCCGAAGCTACGTCCACGTTTGAGTATTGCATACACCTTTACGACAAACAGTATCAAGCACAACATTATTTGAAATTTATTACGTGAGCAAAAGTTCCTGTTTTTTCTGTATAAAAGTGCTATGTATGTATTGTAGTTTCTTTAAAAATAATTTTAAACGGGTTTCGTAACTCTAGAGATGTCAAAACAAGAACCAGTTTTATCGAGTTGTATATGAATTAAGTATTACCACAATTTTTTTTGTGGATAAATTACTGACTAAATAATTAGCACACAATGATGTATTTTTTAGTTTTGAAATTTTAATAAGTGGAATAATAATTTATTTTTAGCTTCAAGTTACTTCCATTAACACAAAGTGCAAAAATTTTTAACGAATTAAAAAAAAAAAGATTTATATTACTGTATTGTTTCTTAATTTTTAACAATAGAATAAACTAGTTTCTATAAAAAAAATTTAGCAGGCTTGAGTCTACGTAAAGGCTTGAGTTTACATAAAGTTGAAGGGCTTTCCCATTTTCTGCCCGTGTTCAAGCAGCTGGCGTGCAACTAGGCAGTGTCCCGCAGGACATGTCTGTCGCTAGATCATCCAACCACAAGCTATATGCCTACAGAGGCCAGGTTGTTCCTGCTTGTTACTATTTCTGAACGCCTAAAAATACGTCCAAGCAAGAAATTTCTTGTTTAAATCAAACATCGCTAAAAAAAATTTTAAAAAGCCACAATCAGAAAAATTCACTGTACATTACCGTTTTTCACTTTATGTACCTACCAAATTTTTCCAATCTTATGCAAAAGCATATTCAAAATCCAAGTCACTATGTTAGAATAATGATTTCCAGTAATTTTTCAATTCTCTTTCGTCGAGGCTTAGCTCTGTCCAATACTTAAAATAATATTTCATATTTTTTAAATGTATACACCTGAACGCATGTTTTCCCCTAAAAAACTGAAAGGATCTACGATTATCTCGCGGATTTATTTTACTTTATGTTAGAGTGTGTGTGTATATATATATATATGTATATACATACCAACATATATAAGAAAGCCCTTTAAGATTGTACATTGGTATGTAACAGGGTTATATACTTTTACTATAGACTTTAACGTGGTTCAGTAACCACTTCTCCTTGTTTGTAACTTGCCCAGAGTCGTCAAGGACACGAAGCAGTTATATACACACACATACAAGTGTGTGTGTGTGTTTGTGCCACCCAACGAACTAGCGAAGTAATGGTGGCTCTGGAATGAGGTCCGCCCACGCCTGCGGTTGCAACCAACCACAAGCACTCAGCTCGGCGGTGTTGCTGTTGCAGTGTGGGCATCGGGCGCGCGCATTTCGAGAAGCAGCCGCCCAGCAACCTGCGCAAGTCCAACTTCTTCCACTTCGTGATCGCGCTGTACGACCGCGCGGGCCAGCCCGTGGAGATCGAGCGGACCGCCTTCATCGGCTTCATCGAGAAGGACCAGGTGAGTCTCCCCCCCCCCCCCCTTCATCACTCCACCGTGCTGCATCAACATTTATAACAATCAGGCACTACGTGGCTCTGTCAACTCCATGTCACTGTCAGAGTTGGTAAACAAACGTCACGACACGGACGCACGCCCTCGCAGCACTGACCGGCGCAGAGAACAGGCGGGTGTGCAACTCAACAGTTGGCGTTCCTCGCGAACTTTGCATCCCTTCATGCGTCCACTAGATAAAGACTTGTAGGGATCCACTTATATGTCCTTACAACCTTCGACTTCGGGGTCATGCCATGTTATGCAGGTTTGAATCCGCCAGATGTGAGCACCTCTCCTGAGAAGTCACGTGAGCGTCCCGGACAGGTCCTGCTCGCCGGCCGAGTCTGCGGCGACTCTGATTGGTGCTCCTGCCGGTGCGAAGTGCTGTAGGCTGACATCACTGAAATAACCAGTGGCACGCGATGAGAGGGCCATGAACTCTAATAACTTTCTCATAGCGAAATCTCCCACACTGTCACAGTGTCCGCCACCATCGAGATACTTGCGCGCAGATCACATGGTGCGGCGCAACGCATTGCTGTCTAGGGCGGTGCGCTCGAACATCCACTGTTAACGTTGGTGACCGTGAAAACAACGTGAGCCATCAGCCCCTTTTTCCATTATTCCACTTCGTCACTGCTCACCTGCTAGTTGGATTTAGGTAACCACCTGGCTAAGCCTCTAAATACGTGGTGAGTTCCGGTTGTTAACAGGCCATTTCAAAATAAGTAGTTCAAGATTATTTGTTTGATTAAAAATAGAATTAAAGAATTATTTTAATTTCATATAATAGTTAAATCTTTAACTTTTTAAAAAACCAAATTGGTAATTGCACGAAGGTTTTAGGTTTAGGATGTTCCATGTAGGCGTGTAGATCACGTGAATACTGAACACTAGTTCTTTTGTTTCACGTGGACGCTGTAACGCGTGTGACGAGCAAGCCAATGTAGCCCTAAAGCCCCCCGCGGCCTAGAGCTCGTGCACCCGGGAAAGCGATACCAGCGACAGTGGTAAGGCATATCGAGACAGGAATCGAACCTGGTATAGGCTACACATGTATTAAAGCACTTGTAGCTTTGCCGCTCTGGGATTCGAACCGGCTCCTCTAGCTTGCAAGTCAAGTGCGTTACCACTGCCCTAATCCTCTCCACGACTAAAGAATACGCGAGTTGCATTGTAACATAGTTACGTTGGTTGACACTGAATGTGTGAGGTGCAGAGTTTCAACTGATGTTGGTGTAATTTTACAGCTAGGCGTGTTGGTATATTTTGATTCTTGTGCTCAGGTGAAAATACTATAAGTGTATTAGTACAATTAATAGCTATGATTTGGTTGATTCGCTAAAGCATTGTTGAATATATACTCCGTGGTATTTAAATTGACATTTGCGATTAAGTTGTAGTTTTACACAAATACCAGTTCATTTTTACTACAATATTAGGTAAATTCACACAAACTATAAATAAGTAACATTGAATATCCAATTTTTATAGGTCAATTCTGTTCAGAACTTTGTGTATTTCAGCAATAACTTACATTTTTACTGTTAAATGACATCACATTCAGTCTGTCTTCATCTATCGACCATCTATAACAATGATAATTAGTATGTAATAGGAATACCACTTTCTAAACGATGTGTTGAACTATAATCTAATGTAAATTAAATGCGTTATTGTCAATATTACTATGTATTTTTACCATTAACTAGTCGTTAATTACTGTGACAAATATGCACTTTAAAAGTCACATATTTGTTTATATTCAACCAGACTAGACTGATATATTTAACACTTGTATCTGTAATTTCACATCCAAATGTGTAATTTTAACACGTATGTTATTGATATAAGAGATGCGCATTTGAGTATTTTAACTGACACCTGTAGCACTATAAGTTTTCTAGAAACAATTCTGCAAAAATACACATTTAATTATTTGTACAATCTGCACGACAAAAATTTTAATTAGAAAAACATTTGTTTATTCAAAATTACAAAAAAAAATTGTGAGCTAATTTTCCACTACTCGCCAGTGAAGAGTAGGCCTATATATCTAAACTCGGTAATGAGCAGATTCATGTGTTCTCATATCGCAAATAAACTTAAAATACGAAACTAGGATATCAAATTTAAGGTATAATTCTTTAAAACAATGCCGAGCGTGATAAATATATTAAAACTGTTCATTTAAAGGAAAAACTGTAAAAAATCTCCCATTTTAAAACCTATAGGTATATAATTCTAGTTAACAAGATGGTACTATAGTTTTTGAGGTTATACGTTTTAGGTGCATTGGGGTTGAAATTTTAGTATGCACCATAAATGCAATGAAATAAGCACTCATTACACAACGGTAATCTGGCAGGTTGAAAAACTAATGCCCATGCATTAAGAAACTCCTATAACCATGAGCCGAAGTCGTCAAGGTGTTGGACTAAGTGTACTGGTGTGCCAAATTTAACTTTATGGTAGTGACACTACCCTGAAATACATTTTGTGTACTTGAAGAGTCAAAAGAAAATTTAAAAATGCCTATAATTTATTATCAAGGAAAATTGTGTTTCAATGAACATGGCGTCAAAGCTATATAACATTTTTTTGATACTCTAAAGCATTACGTATGTGGCGCTATCTTGAAGTATTTTACAAACTAAATGTTCCAGTCTAATAGATCACGGATTTTAATTTGTTATGGACAAGGAATTATAGGTATTAAAAACTACCCCTTTTATTCAAATTCATTAGACATTAAATACTATTAACTTTCACGCTAAAATGTTAACCTTTATCATAATTTAACATTTAAAAAAAAATAAAATTGAGTGTATATTTATTTATATGTTTTTGCTTAAACGACTAAAATCAGTGTGTAAATACTTCCTACAAACAAATATTAACATTATTTGGCAGGTTTAACATTTTTATATTACAATGTTACAAATAATTAAAATTTCTTGATTTGACAAGATATTAACCACGGACCTCATGTTTACGAAGCTCACAACTTACCACCGTGCTACCATGCCAAGTTAAGCCATGACTCAGTAAATATTTGGACTACAAATAAAGATAAAGAAATAAACATGTCGGTAAAGTACTCATAAGAAGCTTTATCGCAATATCATTTCGTAAATTTTTTTAGTGCCAGTTTCAGACACATTTCGAGCTTTAAAAAATAACTATATATGAAAGGGAAAAACACAGGAAAAAATTGGGGTAGGTTCTAGGTTGTGTCGAGACACAGCGTTGAACGTGAAAACGTGGTTTGAATGTGAATTTCAAAATGGCAGTAGCTCCAATAAAAATTTATAATTTCAATATCAATATAATTTTTTTGTTGCAGTCTTTATATATATATATATCAATAAATGAAATACACACGGTAAATGCAATATTTATATTTTAATCATAAACTACAGTTTTCATATTTCTGTTACAGCGATCATTACGATATAAGAATAGTTGCAGTAATCGTACACGAGGTCGAGGAACCAGACCACTCCATGCTGTGGCAGTGCCCGCGACTACTGCACAGTCAAGTCCGTGGGGCACCTTTTTGCGTAGTCACAGCATGCTCGTTCTTTACATTGTCGCTTATTGCAATTACTATTGTATAAATAGGCCACATGGCTCTCCGTTTTAATTATTTCTCACACCTCTTCGTAATTTTGTCTCACAGTCATTATATTGTGAACGTATTTTAATTTTTAAAAAACATGGTGAATAGTTAACTATTTTTTGCAGAAAAAAAATATATTTTATACAAATTGGTTAAAACGTGTGTCCAATATCTGCTCTTAAGGGGCCTCCCTAGTAAAAATGTTTAGCGCGGTGGGCCACTGGCCACGTGCTACGGCCAGTGGTTGGGCGGGGCGATATACCTGAGCCTGTCGCCTGCGCCGTGGTGGAGGGGGGAGAGGGCGTTTCAGCGAGGGGGGCGGAAAAATGAGAGGGTTGTCATTGTGTGGAGTCCATTTACTACTTATACCTGCGTTATCTGCGAACAAGATCGTGGCAAGAAAGGTGACTGCTTTTCCCTTTCGCTACATTCAACCAAAAGGATAATGTTCTCGCATTGCCTTGCTTGCTTCCTGACAGTGTTTATTAACTTGAAACATTAAATTAGTGTTGCGATCCAGTCCATATCCATGAAATGCAAACAATCGTCAATTCTGTTTAAAACATGTATTTTTATTTTTTAATTAACGTTCTACATAATTAAGAGATTTACATACATTACAAAAAATGCTGTCACCAACAATCGATGTGTTAGCTTGTGTTTTCAGGGGGGAAAAAATGCAAAAATTATATCATTAAAAAAATTTCCAACATTATACTTTCGAACTGACATTTGTGTGATGAATTGTTTTGCACGAACAGTTATGCTTTCATTCATAAAAGTATTCCGCACCGCGACGAGAAATCACATCCTACTAATAATTGAGTAATAAAATTGGGAATAAATTGATGAAAATAATATTAATTATTTTTACTCTTAGACACAAATCAACTTTTTAAATCGCAATAACGACAAAAAATTTTTAACTTACTTCCTGAAGAAAAAGTGCATGTCAAACTCACTTTTAAATTCTGTAAAGAAAAAAATGTCAGGAACAAACAAGTGTTCCCACCAACGACACATCGTCAACTTTGTATTCTAGGGTTCACGTCGTATTTAGTTACACTAAATATTACTGCATATTATTATTTTCTGGCTCTTATTACATGTTTAGCATTTTATTTTATTTTTGCATATTTTTTTAATGACTTTAACGTTGCATAATATGATGAATAAGTATACACGAATGAACTGGAATCCCGTTTCGAGTTACATACAGACTGTTCACTACGAGCAGTGTAAATTTATTAGCTGTTGCAACAGCGGCCTACAGGTGGATTCAGACTGCAGGCTTAGTCAGTCACGCTGAATCCACCTGAGTTCAGATTTTATCGAAGACAAGTGCGGGTGGTATGGAAGAACTCAGTGTGCACTGACTGTTGTGCTCAAGGTGTCAGTGAAATGTATAGCTGGAATCACGGGCGAAAATCTGTAGGATTCCCATGAGGCCCACGGGATAACGTGAAGATTTTGCAAATGCAAGCGGGCCCCCTCAGACGGACTTTTTTTATTTCAGGGAGGTTCGGGTCACCCTGAGATTCTCCCCTCCTCCCGGAATGTACACATGCAGCTGGAATTAATTTTTAGCCAAGTACGTCATTTGGTGCTGTATTTAGGCTGTCAAAGAATATACGAAATATGGCTGCTTTGATAATTGACGATAACTCATTTTTATTGTGGAATAGTACCCATCTACAAAGAAATTCCTAAATATACCACCACTACTGTTGGGGATTTTCTATACAAACTATCAAAATAATTTTGGTTTCGTCACTGTCACTAGCTGTTATTGTATCATACGAAAACATGTATGTTTTGTGTATTAATTTACGGTATTCATCTCTGTCAAAAAAAAAATCTTTTTCGATAATAGAGTGTAAGCAAGGTAGAATAGAATGGCTAATTTTAAAATAAAAATGGAATAAAGTATTTTTTTGCTTGCAGTAGTTCAAATTTTTGAATTAATTTAGTTGTTTGTTTAAAAAACCCTTCTAAAATCAAAAACTACCTACTTCCTAAATAGATAAATAGTGCTTTAAGATCACACGCTTTCATAAATATTTAAACGCCAACATTTCAAATGTAGATTTCACATAATGATAAAATCTTATCTATTTTCATGGTCACGCCTAATGGAAATAATACACAACAATTCGTCATATATGTTTTTTATGCTTTTAATAACTACTCTACACATGAGCAAATTTCAATATACATAAAACTGAGGAACTCTGCATTACATGTTTAATCTGTGTACGACACTAACAGAAATTGAAGCATAAAACAACATTTTTATTTTTTAATAAATAAGTATTTCATCAACGTGAGCTTTGCTTTCATCTCAATGAAGCCACTCAACATAGAGGAAGTGCACATGTATTCAGTCTTAACATTAGACCCTCCGGATCACAGAGTAAACGAATGAATGGAATTCATAACATTACGCAGGGTTTTAAGACATATTTTCCCTTATACTCAATCGCAACATCTCACTTAGCGCGTAAAATGGTTTCAGTAAACATAACATAAAAAATATTCGCCCCATGTACAGTAGAGGAAACTAAAATGTTTGGAACACTGTAAACTAATTGTATTGTCATTTCTGTAGTCGCTCGAAGTGGCAAACTATGTATCTTTGTTCAATAAAACGAAATATTAAAACAAACAAACAATAACATTACGTTCAGACAATTCGTTACGTGAAGTGAATTTAATAAAATACACAAGACAGTTACACACACCATTACCAAAACACAATCCCATAAAAATCATAATATTACATGTCGACTTAAAATTATTATTATTCACCATGATAATTTCTTGCGGGTAGCCAGCAACAAAGGGACACAATTTTTATTCATTTAATTAACTTTGACAAAACTTGTAAAACCTGGCATGAGCAAAGTAAGCTGATTCACAATTTTATTTTGCGTCAAAATATTAAACATCAACTAGTAATGAACTAAGAGTATGCTTCGCTTGGTAGAACACCGAATATAGTCATCTCCAGGTATTAAACTGAATTTTGAAAGAGGGACTCAAGTTTCTGAAGAAGTTGTTAACTTTCCTGATGATCCATCGACAGTTCGTAAACGGTCTCATCGTCGGGATGTCGAGCTTGGGACTTTTTTCCTCACCATAGTCCCGTGGTCTGTTCTACCATTCGCACAGCTATCCCAACCTATACAAATAGCCGAGTGCTACTACTCCCGTTGCTTCTATCATGGAGCTCGCCCGCAGTCGTACTTCCCTATCCAGCCTGCGTAATACACGCGTCCTACCTGCTAGCCGCCAAGAACGCGTCCATTTGTGAAAAAGCCTCACCCGCCAACAATACTAACTCATTAATTATAATATGCAAAACATAAAAACATTATATATGCGATAAAACAAAATTTGCTGCTGTCATAAGCCGAAGAAAAAGAATCAATTTGAAATATAACATAGACAGATAAATCTAAAATAGAGTTATCGATAGTAATGTTTTAATAAACAGAATAATATATGTCGTATTACACAAAATACGTGTTCTTACTGACAACCCAATTTAAAAATAAATTAAATTACTTTTTTTTCTTTTTCAACCATAACCGCATAGAAGAAACAATACTTTTGATACGATTTTTTGCATAACTATACGACAGGACTAAAAGTACATTGTACGTAATAAGTATTTGCTTATAGGAATTAATGCTGCAGAATATACGAATTGATTCAAATGCATAGAATTTAATATATTGTCAAATTTATTAGGAAATATGCATGTAACAAAAGATTGAATTTGAAATGAATTATCTGTTTTTAACTACAAATATAATTTTATCATGTCTCACTTTCATTCAAACTTAAGAGTGTCATTTTCAACAACAAAATAGCCACAACTACACTTAAAAATATTTTAACTTGATACTTATATTGTATAACTTTTGATGAAATTAAATGTTAAGAGGTTCATTTAAGTTTGTAAGGAAACATAAATACAACGTTCAAAATAAATAACAAAAATTTTGTGTAGTTAGGAGCTCCGCGTCATGCAAATAAAGGAAAGTTAAACTTTTCAGTATACGGCTGCAATAATTATAGAGGAAAATGTTATTTATTCTTTACTTTTAATTCCCGTTTGGAGAAAATAAATCGAAAAGTGCTATACCGAAAGTATAAAGTTGAAGTTCAATATCGCTTGTCAAGTAAGTTCAAGAACAAAATTAAAAAAAAAGAAAATTTGTTTTCTTGAATCTACTTTTTTCAGAAAAGTATACATACATACAATATTATTATATATTATAAAAATAAAATTTTTTAGTCCTTAAGTATAAATTACTGAAATATTTTTAGTTAATTAATTTTTTCATGCGAAGAAATATTTAATTGTTAAAATCACGAGAACATAATTTATTATATTTATGTATTCCCAAAGCTTATGTTAAAGATCGACTATATGCTATTCAATTTGCCCAAAAATTTTACTGAAATAGGAGAGCATTACAAAAACACAATTTATCTAATGTAGGTATTATAACAATAAGTTATGTTCATAAACTATATTAATGGGAAACAAATATTTATCATTTAATGATATGCAACTATTTTCCTTTGAGGTAAAAATTGAGGTATATTTAATGTAATAAGTAAATCCTCTCATAAAATTTACTGAAACTAATATTCTTCATTGTCCGTCATATTATGATTCCAAACAGTTTAAATCAACTGAAACATGAAATAAAATAGTAAGGTTAACCATGAGGTGTGGAAGAAATTAAGAGATTGCTTTTTAAAATGTTTTAAAAATTTCTCATGAAATATTGTGATTATTATGTTCGTATATAATGTAAAAAAAATTCAATACATGAAATTCAACACATACTTTGTATTGCAAGTTATTAAACATATATTTTTAAAAACACATGTGCGTATCTAAGTCGAATTGTTATGTAATACTTGATGAACATTACCGATACAACTTCCCTTCCAAATAACTTTCACCCAAAGATAAGGCCGCGGCAAATTATACACACTGGTCGCACGAGGAGCTGAAATAAGTCATATAAGAAAGCCGGCCGGAGTAATTCTTTTCAAGCCAAAGCTAAAAGTAATGGATGTTGTTTGTCTAAAGCAGGCAGTGAAATGACATACAATTTTACAGAATAGCCATATAAGATCTTTGACGCTTCTTATACCGTCAGTGGGATGTACGCGAAGAACCAACTGCATCATGGTCCGCCGCCAGTTTTATACTTACGTATGAATACACTTGTAAACGTTGGTTTGTATACTTATGTATGTTGCCGACATCGATAGGTATTCTTTGGCAGCTCGATGTGGATTCATTCGAACACGTTTTCGCTAAACACGACATATTTTTACATGAGAGTGACATCGCGCACTGAAAAAAGTTGCAGGTCTGTAACGCAACAGTGATACAAATAATACATAGTTCGAACATTTTCTGGCGCACGACATTCACTTTGGTTAATGCTAAGCTACTTGATAGGTACCCTTTACCCGCTTTAAAAGTGATAACTTAAAAAAAAGTGTACATGAAAGCAGACTCAGCCATATGTTTATTGCTGTTGTATTTGTCATAAACCTACCCTACGTTCAATACGGCCTGTAAGTAGAACCATGTTTTTTTTTTACTTGTGTACAAGCTGTGGTTGTAAAGCGAATTTATATTCTTAGTTAACTAACGTCTATCATAACATATTTGGAATAAGGCTACCTTAATTTTTTTTTCTAGATTGCTATATTGTTATATATATAAGTATTACTTACACGGAAATATCTGGTAATAAAAATAAATGAAAAAAAGAATGAAGGGTTAAGGATTATTTTTTTTCAACAACAAATAATTTATGGTTTAACTGCTTTGTGTACTATATAAAAACAGAACAAGCTTTCAAAATTTGAAAATTTCTTTGATTATCCGTTATAGTTATGTTTGGTTTTAACTCATAAAGTCATAAGTTGATTGCCAACGTCACGAATGTACAATAATTTATTTCACACCGCTCCGGGTTGCAGGTAAAGTCACAGGCGTGCAATTTGATCAGAAACGCGTTCTACTTATTCAGGCCCTTTAATTGGGCGTGACGGACCATGTGCCAAATATGTAACAATTATAAGTAGGTGAAGTATTAAAAAATAAAGAACTTGAATGCAAAATAATGCATCTAACAAAAATAATTTGCAAGGTTCTTTCGTGGAATGTGTGGGCAATATTTACTTAATTTTGGTTTTTGGATAAATTAATTGTGGTTTAAATTTTTTTAATAATTTTGTATAATTGCTGTAAAAAATTTATTTCCTGCCCTTATTAATTAATCGAGCTGTAGAAATAAGTTTATCTAAAAATTTACGTCATCTTTATTAAACATTGCCACTAATTATACTTTTTAACTTCAAAATGGTTTTTGAATTTTGTAATTAATAACGTACCATCCATAACTACATATGTGAGCGATCGGTCACTGACATCATCTTCAATCCTCCACGTGATTCCTGCGCCAGGAGGAACATTTACATAATTCTGACTAGCTTATTTAATATAGAACTTCCCTAGTTTTTATTTTTTATTTATCATTCCATTAACATTTTTAAAACAGTGCAGACAATCAGATATCTATCTAACCAAAAAGCATAGCAAAATGACATTTAGTTTTCAAAATACGATTTTTCTTTTAATTTAAGATACATTTGATATAAAACCTACATTTTTAAGTATCAAAACTTTTGTAAATAGTTAACCATTTGGTTAATACCAGTATAAAATTTTTCCCCGGCGTTGTAAGATGTGTAAAATCATTTTAGAAAACTAAAATAATTTTAAAAAATATTGGGTAGTATAATAATTTTTTCTTGAATTTTTATTAAAAATAAAAGGAAAAAATTGAAGTGTATTTTCATGTTAAAAATTAAATATAAATTTTGTCGAATTAGCTAGCGAGACTGTAAAGCCACCAATAAATAGTTTGTAGGACAAATTTCAATGTGTTGATTGATTAGTTTCAATACTTTATTTCGTAATACATGATCTAGTATGGTAAGCTTTAGGATATTTGTTGTTTAAACAAAAGCAATGTTTTAGAGATACACGAATATAGTCACAGAGTAAGTCGAGCACATGGTACTGTGGCGAGGCACACTAAAAGCAATTCTGAGAATTTCTTTCGGTCAGGGGATTATCTTTTACCGGTGCCGGTGCCGGTTGTGGGTTGTCTCCCTCTCACGCACGCACGCACACACAGGTAGCCTGCCTCCCCTCCGGGCCAGGGTCCACCACCACGCTACCTGGACTGCGAGCTGGCTTCGCCGAGCGGCAGCACGAGACGGTGGAAAACTTTCAGGATTTGCAGAAATTGTGGAAAAGATATCTCGGAATTCAAAGCGATGACTATATGTTTTAAATACATGAATTTCTTCAGAAAAAAATTATCTTTTTTTCTAGACTTGTACTTTTTTTCTGTCATTTTCCTAAGCAGTATAAAATGACCCCAAAGTTGGACAAGTTGGTGATTTTTTATTTCATATTTTGATAGAAAAAAACAAAAATGTAAAAGTATACAGACAATTCGTGTATTATCTTCTCGTGGGTGAAAAATTTTCAGATTCGTAGTGTCGATTAATAAAGTCCCATCATTATTTTAAAAACATAGTGTTCCGCTAACTTCTGATGCTACTAGGGAGGCCCCTTAAGAAGATGAGTCACTCGGAAGCGAACGTCCGAGAAACTAATTTATTACTGGTAGTGACCTGTGAATATACAAAACCATGATTACAATGGCGTGTGCGTTAACTCTCACCCTACCGATGTATGTATGCAACTGGAATAGGTATACTGAGCCCAGTTTATATTTTATAACGTTTCCAACTCTAGCACATTTTATTTTTACTACACTTTTCAAACTTAAAAGACGTATTCACGTCAAAGATAATCATTCTGACCTCATCATATTGCATGAACTGACGCCACTCACATAGCTTTGCGACGCATCGCAGAGTGACGCAACACCCTGTCACCTCGCAGGGCACTCTTGTCAGCAGTCCTCTCGTCGGCGAGTGAATGCCCGTCCTTGCGTCCTCCCGCCTTAACGCCGCTGTAATCATTATGTTACCCCAGCAGTCCAGTTGACAGTTCGCCGGGTCTGGCTGCGACAGTATCGAGACCTCGCTGGCATCATAGCTCCGCAGGGCGACATTTCAGGATGAGTGACGGGGGTTTGAAAATTGTCAGAGAAACTAGGAATATTAAAAGCTTTTGAATGTTATAAAATATTTGTGTAGCTATATATAAAGCAGAGAGGTAAAAATAACTTTAGATTTACAAGATTTTTTTTATAGTCTAAACTTTGCCTAATACGGCACACACCTCCATATCAAACACGAGGTTCGAACATAGAAGCCCTCGCAGCGAAGTAGGTGTTTCAACCAACTGCGCTACGCAATTCGGCTGGATACATATACTTATATTATAAAAAAATAAAAAAAATTCAAATAAATAAACTCACTAGTTGCCACCAGTTTAGCCTAGTCCACCATGGCTTTACTTTTATACTGGTTATAAGTCTAGAACAAGAAATGAATACTTCAGTCATCACAGCATTAGGCAATACTAACTCCCTCGCAGAAGGGGTAACAAGCGAAAGAGCGCCACAGAGGGCTGTGGACTGGTCATGCGCAGGTATTGGAGCGCAGACGGCACCGCGCATGCGCGGCACGCAGATAGGTCACGGGTCGCTCGCGCGGTGCGGGGAGGCTTATCGCAGATGTGACGTCACCGGGGTCATCCTGCCCAAGCCCATTATCCAAGTCCTCCACCGCCTCTTGTTCGTCCCTTTTTTATCATTCCCCCTTTTCATAATGACGAGATAGCGATCTGGCAACACTGTCGATGCAATAGTGTTGTCACTTGATTGGCGCCGCAGGGGGAAGGGACAGGCGCGCCCTATCTGGTGACATCTCGGCGGGTAATTGCGGTGCTGCAACAGCGGCGCTCGCTTCTGTTAATAAATTACCAGAGCGTGGCTGATGCGTCGCTGCGTGTCCTTACCTTCCTGAACCCCCGTGCGCGCTGTCAGCCCACGGGCCAGCCAGGATCTCTTCAAGGACATTCCTGTAGGCATCGACCACTGAGTCCTCCTGCAGGCCACCGGACCACGCCTTTCCAAGCGCCCTCTGCTTAACAGTGCTGCAATACTATAAATTTTCCACACATATAAGAAGTTTTACTTATATGGAATCACTATAATATTAATCTGGAACATATTAAAACGCATTTTATAACACTAAGTATATTTACGTTTTTTATTTTTTTTATTTTGCTTAAACGACAGATATAATTCGGTAAATACTTCCTACAAATCATGTTTGTTAACCCGCTAAAATTTGATGAATTAACTGTAATGCTCTTTATTTCATATTTAATGAGATTTTCAATGCCGAAAACATACGGCTCCACCATTGCCGTGTTCCAGAATGTACCACACTAAAGAAAACCTCAATAAAGAGCACCCAGCCACTTATATGAGGGTTTGCAAAACTCATTTATTTTACGGTCGCATCACAAATGTTGGGAAGAGGGCATTCATTCGTGCACATTATGGATATTATACCCATGACCATCAGGTTTGCTATATCTCGTCCAATCGACTTTAGCGGTTTCTTCAAAAGTTTTCAGTCAGGCGTAAGATGATCAAAGATGTTCGATAAACGACGTTCGACTTGTTTCTGCCACCTCCAGTTCCTCTCGTGTAAACTACCAACACTACCTCGGCTTTAAACATTTTGCTGATGGCCGACCTCAGAGACGAAGTTGGTGCAGGTGCCGACTGCAGTGAGAAGGGTCTGGGTTCGAATCCCGGTGTGTCATGGATGTGCCAGGAATTTCAAATTGTGTACTGCGTAATCTGCCTACCGCATATATACGAAGGCGTTAATGAGCAAAACTAAATTTTATAAAATATTTATGGTAACTTTACAATATCAAATAAAAATGCCTCACTAAAAATGTTGTTTTACATTAAATGGATTATCTTATGTCCTAACTCAAGCTGTTGGGAAACAATGATGAGTAACCAGAGGGTGTTCAACACGCACGAGTGTTTATGAACATATGAGCTGTTTGTGAGTACCTCGTTAAAGGTCTATTTACCCTAAAGTATCCTTGAAAAGTGGACCTCGAAGCATTTCAAGCATTTATGTTGAATTCCCTTTGGTTGAATGTATCCTTACTGGATCGCCGATGCAGCCTTTCGTGAAAGGATGTGTCGTTCGTATCCTTGTGACCTTATCGGGGACTGGCGCTATCTCTGAGTGAACATTCTTGCTTATCCAGTGAACTGCTTTCCACACACTTTTCTGTTAATTGTTTTGTCAAATGATTAACTTAAAAGTGTAAATGTTGATAATTGTCTAAAAAAAATTTTTAAAATTTTGTTACCTCGAAAATATAATTCATACCAGGTTGTGTTAGCGTCCAACGAATTTGGATATCATTTTGCAGATAATTTCTCGATGAATGCAGCTTTTGAATTAAATAAAAAATCCTTTAGTCAAGGCTGCATCGGCGAAGGACACATGCTACGCCAAAAGCTACAGGTGTAGCCGTGTTGTGACGCCCTAGCTGTGTTGTGACGGCCTAGCTGTGTTGTGACGGCCTAGCTGTGTTGTGACGGCCTGTGCTCGACTGTTGCAGGAGACTGAAGGTCAGAAGACGAACAACGGCATCCAGTACAGGTTGCAGCTTCTCTACGCCAACGGTGAGTGACAGGTCACTGCATTTCTGCACGCAGCGCCCACGAGATGTTTCTTGGGAACGAGGAGCCGATGTTATATTTAACCCTCCAATAAATTGAGTATGCAAAATTCGCGTTATATTTTGATGCAATTAAAGTTTTTGATCTGGCAATGTGTTGCTTGACAAATTCTGTAATCCGGCAGCCATCGAGCCACTGGCGGTCATGTTGTTGTTGGGTGTGTCCTGGCTGCCACGTCTAGTCACTGCGCTGCCGGTGTTGCAGTTCACTCGGAGTTCGCCCTTACTGTCAGTGTGCATTCCAGTCAGTGTGTCCTGTGGTCTAGTGGGTCGCATTACACACATCACACTTAACACTTGGTGTTTCCGACCAAACCATCTGGGCGTTCGATAATCCATGGTCCGGGGCGTGCCGGATTAAAGACCTCTTACTGTACCCCGGCTAGGCTTTACGCACGAGCAGATAACCAAACAAATGCATTTAGCTAATTGGGTACCGCTACATTCTACCGTCTGTCCTAACTGCATATGGTTAGGTCAAATGGATTTTCTATTATTTTCTTTCTTGTATTATCAGGCTCGTGAGAGAAGAGGTCCATTGAAGAAAAAAAATTTTTTTTTTCCACTTTAAAACTTCTATTCGCTCCTTACACTGATAGTTGGTCGAACTTTCTTGTATGAAAAATACCGTCAGATTTGAATCGCTTATTAACTACGAGACTAATAATGCGTCAACGATGGTTGACCTCACAACATCATGTTTATCCCGACGTTTTCACGACAAATCTATGTCACGGACCCGAACTACGCCTATCTTTAGTTTTTATCTATAATGGTATCAACTTATTGATAATAGTATCAAATTTATACTGCCGACAAAAGTAAGGCGAATTTTGCAGGGCTCCTCTAATTACTAATTAATGTGTTTAAATAAATATTACTTTTGTAACGTGGATTTTTTATATGATTTGTCACAAATGTTTTAAAAAGTTTAAAAAAATATTTTTTAACAAGTTGTAAATTCTGCTTGGCAGTTTTTATTCTGCGATGTCTGTTCAACAGTCTGTAATAATTTTTCAGTTTGCACTTCTTAGAGAAGAGAATAAAAACGTGACTTTAAAGGGGACCCCGAGTCTCCTAGGCTTCGGTTGATCTTAATTGTACTTAAAAACGAATATCATGAAATTATTATATTAATTTATTTTACGACTTATTCGAACTAAACTCTGTGAACGACTACAACTACGTGTGTATCAAGCTGGCTAGTGTTGGTCAGCCTGTGGCGGTGGCCGACTATAAGAGCCGCTAAGAGCAGCCAGAGGGCGCTTATGGCCCAGAGGAGAAACTGTGATGCCACATAGCGAGTGAGCGATGCGCACACATAAAGGAATGAACGAGGCCAGGCAGCGACTGTCGGAAGTAGTAACGACTAGTGTCTTGTGTCGGCGCTACGACCGCGAGCTGATCACTCGACCGAGCGAGCGACATGGCGAGGAGGGTATTCTCAAGGAGAGCCACTTTCATCAAACCAAACAAATACACTTACATTAACTTCCTAACTTGTTTTAAAATAATTTTATATCTGGGATTTGTAATATTTCAATTAGGTTACCAAACTTTTACCATTTTAACGAGTTTTTATGTTAGTTTTATATATTACAAACCTGTGATATCATGAGAATGGTCAGTTGCGTAATTTTAACTACGTTTTAAATACTGTAAAATAGTTTTGATGGTTGATTAGGTTAGGTCAGGTTAGCTGCATTAGAAATACTGTAAAATTATTTCAACGGTTAACCAGTAATTAACAAAAATTAAAATGTTGCTAGCTCAACGTAACCAACTGCCCCAATTATTTAATAGTATACTTTATTGTAGTTAAACCAACCAACCTTTCGCCTATTTCAAGTTTCACACAATTTTAAATTATTTTATATTTACCTAACCGAACCCGTCAGCAAATTCTTAAAATGATATTACAGTATTTGCAATGTAGCTAACATAACCATTTGGTTAAATGGTATACCACTGGTAAGCTGCTTGGAGTATCACCACGCACTCTTCTGGAATGATTCAAGACTTCACCAACGAGGCTCTCCTTCAGGATAACCGCGAAGTGCTACGGATTGCGAGAGTCTTCAGACCGCAGGGCATCACGACCCTCTTCACAAGTGAGGGACAGTGGGTTGTCCATCCGCCAGCGCGATACAGCTGTGTACTTAAGCTCATGAAAGTCACCGTGCATGTCAGTTCTTCTAATGATGCCGTTTTATTGGAATCATGTCTTAGTGGCACTGGCTCTATTGACTTAAAACAGCTGAGTGGTAAGTGTCCCGTGAAACTGAGAAGAACTCGCTCGAAATAAGAGTAATAATTCTTGATTAAACCTAGCATGGCTAAGTCAAGTAGGGTGAGTAGGAAGAAAAGGATCTACAAAAAGAATATGTATGAACTGTTTAGTTCTTAAATCGTTTCTTACTGAAATATTTTTATATAACTTACGTATCCATATTTGCCACAATAATTACTAATCGGGGCCTTCCATTTTTTTATTTAAATAACACTATGTTTATAGACATTGTATATGTACGGCGTGCTGTATTTAAATTACAATAGAAAATGGTTGCAGATATCATGAGATCGAATAATTTCTACAATTTTCGGCTCCCGTTGTTTCCATTGACTCTGCTGTTAAGTCTAATCAACATATGCTTTAACTTTTTTTTATTCCAGTGCCTACCAGTCGCGTCAAATCTGCGTAAAAAAATTTAATTCTCAGTAAATTTAATTGAACGATTGAACGTGGACAGTTTCCGTAACGTTTCATACACTGCATTACAATATCATGTGACCAAAATAAATATAACCTACGTGTCCTTAAAATTTAAAAGGATGAAATGACAATTTTTTAATTATTTGATTAAATTGCTATGATAATCCTTATGTTTTATAGCTAAATATTTAAAAAAAAAATTGTAACCATAGAAACATTTGTGTACACTGCTCGTAACTGATCTCTTTTTATTTGACTGGTTAGAACACACATTGATATGTGTATTTAAATGGTATTCAGTAAGAATTCCCATTTTAAATAATTGATGCAATAAAGACAACAAAAATTAACTAACAAATTGCAAATAATTAATGATAATATTATGTTAAATAAAACTTTTATCATTTAGGATAACGAGTTTAGAAAAATGTATAAGTTTTTTACAAGCATTTTTTATTGGGCGAGCAGGTAGCTGACGAAAGAAGCAACAATAAACTTCTTTTTTTTTTCTGGCTGTTTCAAATCAAGCTTTCTTTTTTAATTTGTAAAGTAACAAGTGCACAAAGACAACCCAGTAGGAAAAAAAATACAACCCGCTTATCCTTCACAAGAACATGGTATGGAGAAAAAGGAGGATTTTACAATTACCTTTCCTGCCGCTGTTTAAATATTCCTAAAGGTCGCTCCTAACTTTGCATACGAGATGACCCTGGAGGTTGTGTAAGCGAGCGGCGGGCTGCTGGCATGCGACTTTTTCAAGTGACAGCGCGCTGGGAAATTCACCTCGGAGCATATTTCCCGCGGCGCGCGGGTGGCAGCACTGCTCCAGCCGCCTTCCCTTCCCCCCCCCCCCCCCCCACCCAGAGGTCCCAGCGGTGCGAAGCGGTCCGCGGCCCGACTTGACGGAGCTCAGCGCGAGCCGAAAACAAAAAAGAAATCCCCTGTCGTTCCCCCGTATCTGCTCTCCGCCCTTCAAGTCACAGGAGACGTTTATGACGTATTTATCAGCGCCGAGGAAAAGTTTTTTTATTGCTATTATTAGCTGGAAGAAAGTTTTTGGGGCCCTTGTGTGCCAAGAAGTCCCGCGGTGGAGTCCTGGAACAATGTCCTTGAACAAATAAGGACCTCCGCCAAAGATAAACTTTATTAACCTCGACCCGCTCATGATTCTGCGTCGCAAGTTCATTTTTCCCCCCGTAGAAGAGCTTTATATATATATATATATATATATATATATATATAATTTTTTTTTTTACTTCAGTCATCTCATTCCATAATGGCGCATATTCTTTTGTTTGACCTCGGGGGGAGCTGGTCCCGGAGGACTGCCTGGGCCGCCCAGGTAGCCGGTCCGCCCGCGGCCTCTGGTAACTCGAGGAGCACGGTGCCACCAGGCCGTGCTTCTTCCAGCAAGCACGTGCACACGTGCACACAGGCACGTCAGGACATGTGCAGTTCGAGACGTCTGTGAACAGAATGTAATTTGTAATACCAGGGATGACTTGCTGTATAGGGATCGTGTTACATTCTTATATTCAGATTCCTTCATTTATTAAACCTGATATAGTAAACATCAGGTTTAAAAAAAAATTGTGCGAGTCTTTCAGTACTCGCCAGTGATCTGTAATCATCTGACCTCAGTAACAAGCAAATTCGCGTGTTTTCATGTTGGAAATAAGATTATAATATGCGTTTCTTGCGTTATTGCTTTTCTTGCGCAGTTTATGAACCCGGGCTTATAAAAAACAACACAGAAATGAGTCACGCTGTTCAATGCCGGTCATGATAAATATAAGGTTTTTTAAGTACGCACTTTCTTCACCCGTCGCTAGGATTCCCTGCCTAATCGTAAACATTGATTGCCAAAATTATGCGCAGATGGCATAAAGAAACCGCACGAAACAGAAGGAAATTTTAAACTATCAGAAACAGCTCCGGTAAAAGCGAAATAATATTAAACCACGGCTTTGGACCTGACATTCGACAAGGAATTTTATTACATTATTATCATCGTTTATAAATTCATTAAACAGTCCCCGCACACATTATAGTAGCAAGTATTAAAGCGTTTATAAATTCATATTTTTAATACCTATGAGGATTCATAGAAATTCATTTCCTAATGATTATATTTTTATAATTAAATTAAATTGTATTTTTCTAAGTAAAAAATAAGGTAATAGGC
Organism: Bacillus rossius redtenbacheri; assembly: GCF_032445375.1. NCBI lineage: Eukaryota > Metazoa > Arthropoda > Insecta > Phasmatodea > Bacillidae > Bacillus > Bacillus rossius. The sequence continues at coordinate 245,887,207 of NC_086330.1, forward strand.
ATATCTAGTATGAAATAATCATCCAATGGACAGAGCTGTGTAATTAATAATATTATAGCAATAAGTTAAACAAAACATTTTATTCATATTTATGCTTAAAGTACAATTTGCATAATCCAGTAATCTGTTATTATAAAAGAATATTTTTTTTACAGTGACGATGTTTTTACGACGTCAAAAGTTACACCTTTTTATTTTCAACTGCGCGGTCTACCCCTGCGCTGTCGGGACAATTGGAGTTAATGCCAGGGTTCCTACGTATAGGTATATAACCTGGTATTACTTTTTACCGAGGCTATTTTAGTTTACCAAATACATTCCAGCGTACTTTCACTATCATAAAGTTTCATTTGGCACTCTAATACGTTTTGTATATCCGCTAATGTTTACGAAAGTGACTATTTACGGTTTTATGTTGCTACAGGTGGGACGGGCATCTTTTTTCACATTTTAATTCATAGATTTGTATTTTTTTTTTTCCAACGAAATTACTTCTACCAAATATCATATAGGCCTACCGAGAGATAAAGACTATCGAAGTCTACTTCATCGCCTACTTTTCAAATATTTTTTTATTTGCTGCTTGATTGGTGGATGTTGGTGATTAATATCTTTTTGATGCTTAAATGTGAGGGCAGAGAATAAACACGTTATACGTGTTGAACAGAAATTGATAGACTATTGAGACCATGTCCGCCCAATTGGTCTAGTGGCTAGCGTGTCTGCCTGCTGGGCCAAGTGACCCGGGTTCGTTTCCCGGTCGGGGAGGGCAGTTTTAACATCTCCCTGGTTTCAGGACTGGGTGTCTGTGATAGTACTCTCACCGGGGAAGGCTACGGTAAACCGCAGTACAATCATCACGACAACCCGTAATGGATAAAAATACGACTCATTATTAGTAAAACCATATCGATGGTGTGAAATATGCGCACAGAACTAATTTCTCTCCACACATTGTACCTATAAATAGATAAATTGGTCACATCATGATAGTTACGCTCATAATTCTCAGCTTGAAAGATTGTTAAAACAATATGATTAGAACGTATCAGTCTGCTAACAATAATGTCTGTACTAAAACTGAGGAATTAGGTTTAATAACAATTCTATCGAAGTAAAATATGTAGACATAAAACCAATATAATTAAAACACATGTTTCAAAAAATCAGTAAATTAAACATAATTTTGTTTAGTGATCAAGAAAGGTTTGTTAAAAAAATATATTATTTAGTTCGATTTTTTTTTAGAGGAAGTGCTAACCTCGTGACCACTGCTGTGTCCCTGCGCAGCAGCGTGGTGCGGCGCGGTGGAGACGCGCAGAGCGGACCGCCTAGCCGGGCAGAGCTCCCGGAGGCGCGAGTGTCTGCAGCGCCGAGCCCCGCGCCGCCCAAATTAACAAATCTAATCGCCACCGAACATTCCTCTGGCGCGGGCGAAGCAGCGGTCAGTAGTGGCGGTGAGAAGGGGGAGGGTGGGGTTTGAATAATTCAGGGCGAGCAAGCGCGCGAAAGGGAAAGTTACGTCGGCGCGAGTGTGTTGGCAGGACCGCCGCGCTACCCGGTGCCCTCTGGGACCGGCGAGTGTGTCGGAGCGGTCAGGCGAGCGGGCTGAGGGGCCGTGTAATCCCTCCCAGGCTAATTACACGGCCAACGGTAATTAATCCCTCGGCCGATAGCCTTCGAACAATAACAACGGCGGCGCTCCTTGCGGATAATATCCCCGGCTACTTGTCTCCTGGCTCTGGTGGGGGACTCCCCCGCTGCGCAGGGGGAGGGGGGGGGGTCTAATACCCGGGACTCGTGGCCACGCGCGGACCGGCTTAGGCGCTGATTCCTCTCCTTGACTTCCCTTCTTCTTTAATTGAAACCCCCTCTCTCCCCCCCCCTACCACCTGCAGGTCCGTGCAGGTCCGTGCAAGCACCGCGCAACTGCCGTGTCCTCGCTGCCATCTCCCTCCAAACACATTCCACTCCCGTCCTCTAGCACTTCTAGCATGGAACAGAATAACAACATGCCACTAGGTTGGATGTCTTTATTTGCATTGCCAATAAAAATGTATTAATATTTTTTAATTGTCAGGGAAAAAATGCATTATCTATGAAATCTGGATAGAGAAGGCCCTAATCCACGCTATTGCAACAAAAAATGTGTACTTAAATTGGGCGTAATTTAACAGCATGCGTCAATTTCGATGCTTCCTTGTCCCATGTTAAATATCTAAGTCCGTGTTCATTGAGAAATAGCTATCAGATTCGCCACGAAATTACTGTTAAATACTTACAACAGAGGTCAAGCACCCCAACAACATCCCCAGAGAAAATAGGTGGAAAATAGTTATGTCTGGAGTCCTTTGCTTTGCAATAATCATGAACGGTTACCATTCAAGTATAAGCCACATTCAACACTGCTGCACCTACTACGCGGACTAGTCCTGATTGGGTGGACCCCCTTTCCAATCATGGTCGCCCACAGAGACCAATCAAAGCTCGCTGTGAGTAGCTCTATAAACACTCTGCGTGAACACCAGGCTTCAGGTGTTAATCGCCCTTGTAGAAGGCTGCAACATGGTCTGCTGAAACGTGGGGCGCATCATTTTCACGAACGCGGCTTCAACCCAGAAGCAGTAGGCAGTGACCCCGGACAAAAGACACAAAAATATCAAATGATCCTTGTCATGTACAAAAATAAAGAAAACTTTTGAAATGAATAATTATTAAATGAAATAATGTTCATATATTAGTCCAAGATGTGCTACCCCTGTTTCTAAAACTTTTAGTCTTCTTACCCCTATGAACTATCGGGGAAAATTTATTTTACCTCCCTTTAAAATGTTATTGAAGAAAACAACGTGCATACAAATAGCATTAATAAATCATAAAATCGCAGAAAAATATACGCAATTACAATATCAATGTACTTGCTTCATTAATTAATCACAGTAAATGAGAAGGTTGTAATTTTTTTGCATTCGCAAGTTAGTTTTTTATGTTAGGTTTAGTTTAACCTAACGCGCATCTGAAGTCCTATTCCACATTGAGACGGTTACTGGCCTTTGTTTTTACTGTTACTAAAGCTGAGACACATCTCTCACATCTACAAGTGGTAGCAAAAGTTATTATCATTCTTAGAGCTCTGTCAGCTATAATAGGATATTAAGTACCTATTCTTCGCCAAAATGTACACAGGTCATAATTTTGAAATTCCATTTTGAAAGTGATCCTCACATAGTTCGAGAAATTCTACTTTGGCTGACACATCTTCGACTTTAAAGATTTCATCAGCACGAGAGAGTGCAAGCCACGTGGCACTGATCTGTCATTCTATTATATGCATACCAATTTTACCAGCAATATTACTCCCGCAAAATAGCTTTTTCATAACCGCCGGGGTAATCATGCCCAGGATCGGAACCCATGTGCTATCTGATTGGGGTGCATTTAAGTATAAAATCTCATTAAAATGCTTATTTAGCTCGCAAAATTTACAAAAAAAGTTAAAAATCCCTGATGTATAAAAAAATGGAGTGCATTTACACATATCTTAATTTTTTTAAAATTTCTATATTCATATTCATCAATGTCTGACAATGTAAGACTAATTTGCTACCGTTGTAATAGAGTTGTTCTACAGTTTAAATTTTTGTTTTTTTTTTCTAGATGCCGAGGAAAATATAGTTTTTATAAACGAAAGAATATGAGGTCTTAAAACTCTTTAAACAAATCAAAACGATATCACTTAGACAGCATAATATATTTCGGAAAACTCGAATGAGGAGTAAGCAATTATATGAAGATAGTTATATTTGTGAAAAGCCAAAGCCGTGGTCCTTGAACACTGAGGGGAAAGGCTCGAAGCTGAGCGGCGAGTGTAGCAGGATGCGGCCAACTGCACAACTCGATAGGGAAACCATCTGGCCGGCAGTCGGCCGCAGGACGGACACGGCGCTTGGGCGGCGGTGAGCTGCCCTTCTCGCGGGGGCGGGGGCGGGGGCGGTAATCTCCAAGGTACTGGCTGCGGCCGCCTCCAGGGCAGACCGCAGTCTCGGCCCTCTCACAGCCCGACCAGGCTGTGGGCCGCGCACTAACAACTTGCAGCTCGGGGTGTGGCGGGCGGCCACGTGGCGCCTTCTAGCTTCAGGCCCGTGCCAGGACCTTCCGTTCAGTGGCGTAGCCAGGGGGGGGGGGTTAGGGGTTCAACCCCCCCCCCCTTAGCCCCAAATCTTTAATTAATTTCTTATTCATCACTCAAACAAATTTCATATTAAAATTAATAAAAAATTTACCATTACACTATTTAAATTTAAGTACCGAAAACTGATAAATTAGCACATTTTACACATTAAAATCCAAATTTTCCCGGGGGAGAACCCCCGGACCCCGCGCTTTAGTACGGGGGGGGGGGGGGGGAGGGCATGCTTCTTAACACCCCCCATACACAAATCCTGGCTACGCCACTGCTTCCGTTCTTTTGTGTTCAACTTAGACTGGAACTTGACTAGGCCCTATTTGGTTTTCTTTACTTAAACTTACCACAGTTCCTAAATATAATCCATTCTGTGAAATAATTTAAAAATTAATTACAGAAACTATTAAATCCCTGCTAATATTATAAATGCGAATGTTTAATTATTTTGTTTGTTTGTTGGTTTGTTACGCTTTCACGCGGAAACTACTCAACCGATCATCATTAAATTGTGTGCGCACTTTTTATAAAAAAAAAATTCCGAAGGCCAAAAAAAATTATATTGGTACGTATGATCGTCTGATCGAGAGTTTAAGTAATTCGAATGAAATTTAACTCAATCTGGCATTTCAATAAGTAAATTAAATAATTCGCTAATATAATACTGTAGCCTTATACTGGCGGTCAATTCACTATTGAATATTATTTTTCTGTCACCGTTAAGCAATACTTAAACTTTTTAATTTTTGAGGTTAGGTGTCTGTTTATTTTCTTCGGTGATGTTTTTTAGACGTTGATGCTAGAGGTTATATTTTACTTTGAAGAGAAATTTTTAATTTAGTAGAAAATGATGTGGATCTTATTACTCAAGTTTTCCCGGACTTGCAACAAAATTTAAATAGTGATCAGTGGTTGTGCGCAAGTGCAATATTGGCCCCAAAAATGATGTTAAAAAAATTAACACTTATATTTTAAAAGAGGTGCAAGGGGAAATGAAGGTGTATTTGTCAATAGATACAATAACTTCATATCCTTCGGAGTTTTTAAATTCAGTAGAACTTTCGGGTGTACCCTCACATAAACTTCAAATGAAACTAAATGTACAAGTTATGCTTATGCGAAATCTAGATGCTCCTCTACTAAGTAGTGGAACGAGGCTTCGGATCACACAACTGGGGCAGAATATACTTGGTGCCACTATTTTAACAGGTGTCGGTAAAGGGCAAAGTGTTATCATACCTCGATTTCCAATCATTCCCACTGAACTACCGTTTTAATTCAAAAGAGTTCAGTTTTCCGCCAGGCTTAGTTTTTCTGTTACCATCAACAAAGCTCAAGGGCAAACATTGCAGGTAGCAGGGGTGCATTTGGAAAAGCCATGCTTTTCCCATGGCCAACTATATGTAGCCTGTTCACGTGTGTCCAATGCCCGAAATCTACACATATTTTCACCGGACAGAAAAACATATAACATAGTATACCGGAGAATCCTAGAATTTTACTCTGATTTAAGCTCTTTCAAAGAAAAATTAAATTATTGTACGTTAATACTTTGAACTTTTTAAAATGTTAGTATTTAAAATTATTTATTTTTTTGTAATAGTGAAACATATTCAATAAAGCATGTTTGAATTTTTTTAAGCTGAATTGTATGTTGAAATTTTCAATTACTGATAATCCCAGTCACGCAATAAAAAATCAATTAATTACCATATTATTTTATTTTCTTTGCAATGAACTTTGATACTTATTTAAGGACATAAACGCGAGCGAAGCCGCGGGTAAAAGCTAGTAGGCTACCTAATAAAACATCATTAATAACAAATATATTTGAAGAAATATTGATTTGTAAAACATCAAACAAACAAATTTCTAGATATAAATACATTTAAAATAAACTAAAAATGTTGTTCACCTCCAGCTTCAAATACGTTTACCAAGCTTGGGAAGCACTTTAGACCATAGTCGCATATGTTTTTTCAACTTATTTTGTCGTGATGAACTTGAAGCTGAGATTTTTCGGTAAAATTCAGACGCATCTGTAAGTGTAAGTCATAATATTCTTTTACATGGATAAACGTGCAGACTTGTTTCTTCTTGGAAATACGTGTACATACTTTGGAACAATAATTTCTCTCTTTTGCCAATGGCACAATGTGGAGACGTGTAATTTATTGTAAAATTAATTTTATTTTCTTATTTATTCATATTGATTGTTAGTAAAGTGGCATGTAATTCCTGAATGTTTATTATGATACTACTCTAACGAGTTGTTGTATAAATAAGTTCTTTACTTTGGTTCTAGGTGTGCGACAGGAGCAAGACATCTACGTCAGGCTGATCGATTCCGTCACTAAACAGGTAGGCACTCTTAAGTTTGTTTTTAGACGATACTTATACAGCCTAGCTGAATTAGTCTTGTTTAATATGCAAAATATTTTGTTTGGTATGGTAATAGTTTATTTTAGTGTGATGAAATATTAACGAGTAGTATATAAATGGTAGGGTATGGGAAAAAAAAAGTATGTTGTTAATAAGATTTTTGGTAGAATTTTGAGAAATTGGACTTTATTCATGGTGTTAGAGTAATTTTGCAGATTCGGACAAAAATTATTTATCATTGCCTACGTTATTTTTACACTTTTGTGTACCTTTGACGCACAATATCGTTGATAGGGAGTTCGCCGATTATGTTCAATCACTTTCGAATATTGCAGCCGCATCCTCTTGGATATTTAACCTTTTTTATACAGTACTGGGTCTAAGTAAAACCAAAATTTCTTTAAATTACACCATTAAAGGAGTTTGTAATATTTTATAGACAAAAATAATAATTTGTGAAAGAAAGTGGATCCGAACACATGTCCCATCAGCCAGAAGCGAGACGAGTTACTGTTTTTTTTAATGTTTAGGTTGTTTTAATTTTACATAACCAGTGTTTTAAATATCCTCATTAATTAACTTAAAAACAGAAAAATTATTATCTTCAAGAAAATGTAAAACAAGAGAATAATTATAAAAATAATGTCAAAATTATGTATATGCGTGGCTCTAAATGTATCTTAGAATAATTAAACGGCATTTAAAATAATGTTAATATTTAATTTAGACATAACAATATTTATTTTAATTCTTTTAAAATTATTACAAACTATACATCTTAGTATTTTTTTTTTAGTTTTAAATATCCTATATTTTTACGGAATAGGCTAGAGATGATGTAGGCATACATTTTTAACTTTAAAATATTTAATATATTTAGTATAGTTTATAAAACTCATAAATTTCATAAAATTGATGTAATTCAAATTTAAAAATTCATTAAAGATAAATTGAAATGGTTGAGATTATCTTAAAAACAGGAGGGAAAAAATACAACCAGTGTTCATAAACTTCCAACAGTTACGTATAAATCGAACTGCATTACAAAGTATGTATGTATACCACGATACAAGGAAACAGCTGTTGGATTTTATACAATAAATAAATAAATTTTGCAAGTATTCAACATTTTTCAATGTGACAAAGCTGAAATTTCATCACTTTTCAGTGTATTTTAATCAAGTTGGCCTGACGCTGGAATGTGTTTTGTGGACAGCATTGTCAATCAATGCGTGTAAAATATGAATAGCAAATATTCCATCCCAGCTCACTGAGGCATATAAAAATGTTTTCAAATGGTTTTCACCAAGACCACTTTGTCAATAATCGTTTGAAACCGGCTTGAGTCGCATGTATTGTAGAGAAAGCGTCTCCACGGGACGATGATGCTTTCAATTGTTGCTATGAACACCGGTCAGGCACCAAGTGTCCGCAGATGTTGAGGACGTTACAATGGTGCTGCCCCGATGTGGAACCCCTTCCCCTTTGTCATCGGTCGCCAAGTCTGACTGACAGCTGGGGAACTAACAAGGAAATGCGGGGTACGTTAACCCCGGGCAGGTATCTCGGTCGGTGGTCCAGGCCTGGGTGCAGCCCGCCTGGGATAACTGTTCCGCCAGGGTTGTTGACCCACCCCTCCCGCTGGGCCACGTGGCGGACTGTGGCGGGTATTTGCACGAGTGCTGGCACGGCCGGTGCCAGTCTTTGCGGGGGAAACAATATCCATTAAGTGATACTTCTTTAGGCGCGTTATGAACAAAAATTAAAAGAGTTAATTTTAACGATGCGTGCGCCCACTGCAACAAAAATTGACTGGATGAAAAAAAATATATGCATACGAATAAAAATTATATCAACTTTTAAAACATGTACTTTATGGATTGATACTGAATACTGGCCCATAAAATTAAAAAAAATATATATATATTGTGAATATTAGTGATGATAAATGTGTTTATAAACTTCGTCAAGTGTATTTATAAAGGTGAGGTTATGTTCCCGTAATTATTATTTATTTGCATTATTAATTATGACATTAGTATTTAATAAATGATTAAAAATTATAAACTGGAATAAATATTCAGCATATTTATTTATTTTCATTGCTTGGTAAAATTTATCTCGATTATTTTACTAAATTAAATAATAAATTTATACACGTGTTTATATTAATATTGAATGTTGAGTATTTATTTATTATTCTTATTTTGATTGAACTTTTACTTTACCAACAGTATTAATAATAAGTATCATTGCAGTCCTTTTATTATAATATTTATACCAATTAATTGCAAGAAAAATTAAATTTAGTTTTTTTTAAACGCCAAGTTAGTATAACTTCTAACGCACCTATTTTTTCTTTGTGAAATAAAACATTTACCTTTTTCCAGTAAAAAACACCTCAACTTAAAGACAGTAAGATAACTGATAACGATAGAGACAATACTGTAAAGAGATTATTTGTTTAGGATCCTGAATACGCTTTAAAGTACACTCTAAATCTAAATTATCAAAAGAAATAGGTTTAATAATTTATTACAACTAAAAACATTTGTTGCTAACCTGGTAAACTGTGATTACTGTATTTTAATTCTCTGCAAAATGAGTGGAAAATGTTTTAATTTCAAGGAAACTCGGATATTGCGACAAGTTGTCATCATAATATTCATGAAGTCAGCAAGGAATTAAATAGAAGTTCTTGTGCACAAAAAATATTAATAACACTACAGGTACAAAATTAAAGTAAATAATTTGAAGTAATAACGAGAGTATCGTTAAACTAGCTGCCCGACCCGGCTTCGCGCGGCAATACTAATGGAAAAAATTAAGCCACATATCCCATTTACAGTAATGGTAAATTTAAAAAAATTCAGTGAAAAATTATTACAATGCTGTATAGTGTACCGGAGAGAAAATGAATAGCACCGATGGTTTCCCGACTCGTGCACGCAACGTACAACTGATGTACCCGTACTTCGCTACGGCAGTCTACAGGCAGATCACTCTTGCGCCGCTCATTATACATGCCCCTCCTTGTTGGTACGCCACTGCCGCGCGATGCCCGTTTCCATGGAGACGCAGAAGGCATGAACAATGCAAAATCCTGTTCTCATGCAGACAAAGTACCCACTGTTGTCTGGTTTTAACCACCCATGGGATCTAATTTTTGGAAAATGTCATATTGCGTAACATAAGGAACATTACTGTGAAGTTTCAAGTCTGTAAAATATAAATACTTGAAAAAAAGGGCAATAAAAAACAAATTAAACACAGAGAAAGGAAAAAAAACAATAGTTTAGGTTTGCGATTTAAAGTGATAAAAAGTATTTAAATACTAATTTAACTCTTATGAGGGTACTGATTGCTTCGTTGTTAATATCACACGGGTATTTACTTGTATGGTAAAATTAAGAATGATAAGGCATCTAGTGCGTGGCAACAATGTTAATAGGCAATAGTAAATAAACTTCTAGCGCCTGCGGCATTGTCAACACACACTTCGTACGTGTACTGCATGTTGTATCTAACCCTCTCCAACGCATTTGATTCTAAATTGGACTTTTAGTAAGGATCCTTAATGTTATTGATAATATAATATAGCCTATAGCCTTCCTCGATAAATGTACTATCCAACAATGAAAAAATTTTTCAAATCGGACTAGTGGTTCCTGAGATTAGCGCGTTCTAACAAACAAACAAACAAACAAACTCTTCAGCTTTATAATATTAGTATAGATATCGCTTGTAATTTTTTATACGTGTGAGGATGGATTTTATTATTTTGTGTTCACATTTATTCGTAGTGAATAGAAAACACGTTGTTTAGAAAAATAATTTTGAATAAGAGACGTAATGACATCCTTTCAATGTGCATCAATAAATCAGCGAGCTGATAATCGTCGATACTCTCCGACATACGTACAGGCGAAGGCCGAGTGCGGTTAATCATTGCTTTATAGGAAGATGTTCTAGGTGCTAATGGATTCTGCTCTCAATGGGTAGGAATATTATTCAAAAGTTCCATTTGAAAAGTACTTTTTCATCACAAACGATCTGCAGCTAAAGATATATTTTACAACGATGAGCTAGTGAAAAACTTTTAAACCAAAAGAAAACAAATAGCTACGTTTTAAAATTGTTTGTTATAATCTGCTTTGTTCTGAAAAAAAAATGTAGTATGTGATTGGGGCAACGGCACAATGTTATAAATATGTGACTAGGGCTGGTTGGCTTGTTGCCTTATCGGCTGGCCAATCGTGAGGATTCGGCTATGTTCGGGCGTGTTCGTCGCTCGACGCCTAACATTAGGAGCTCGATCTCCTTCCGCTTCTGCATCCGCCATCCTGCCTGACATACCTATCGTCGGTTGTGAACTAGAGCATGCTAGTGTCGCCTGCTAGGCGCACTACCGTCACCAATAGACATATTTTATACTAGCTTAAAACCCGCGGCTTCGCTCGCGCAATATCAGAGGATTGCTCATATCTTACCATTGAAAGAAAAGTATGCGAAGAGTTTCAATTATTTTAAATAAAGAAATAGACAAAATAAATTTGTCAGTTGCATAAAAGTTTTATTTCATAACAAACCCGTTTCAGAACTATGTTTTGAAAAGTGAATATGCGTATTCATTTTTAATTTGAATAAAAAGTAGTATATTTGATTTTAAAACTTCTGTTTTAAACTGTTCGAGGATATATTCTACCTTGATGAAATCACAACATATTTTCATTTCATAAGGTAGACGATTTAAAATTTTTTTTTAACTCGCATCTATTTCATTTTAACTATGTTTATGCCATCGTTTACAGTATTTTTTTCATTAACTATGGTTAAAGCTATGTTTAGAATAATTAAATAAATACACCTTATTACAAAAACATTTGAGTATTTAAGTATATTTGAATCAATCGCATATTTATTTGAAATAATGAGTACAGTTATAAAATTAACTATACATCGTATTAGTTTATTCTTAATTTGCTTATAGTATTACTAACACGAAGTCCCTTTCCTCTTTTCCAACACGGATGCCCATGTAAAAATTCAGAACTAAATAAATATGACAATATCCGTTTGCCAAACAAAAAACAAATTCATCCATTTATTTTTATTTCCACAGGTGTGAATTCCAAAATAATTATAATAAATTTATATTTATTTTAATTATAATTTTATTTGCCAATACGGCATTTTTCTATTTTTCTATATAATATTAACTCCTGTTACAACTTAATTGGTGATATTTTGGAGAACGATGAATAAGAGAAGGTAGGTCAAGATATGTTTAGTTATCATTTCCAATATCTTAAATTAGGTTTGATTTGAACAGAAGATTCAAATTTGTAATATTAAAATCATATTTACAATATACCACCTACGTTATTTATTATTTTCGTTATAAATGCTAAGATTCTTACATCCAGCTTTGTTTGGTAGAAGGATATGAATTTTTAACGATAAAACAAAATTTTATTCCTTTTTGTTGAAATACGGAAAACTAAAAAAATTATAACTACTTGCTTAATGTTAAGGGGCCCGCCTCATCAGGGGTGTATCTGTGTTAGTGAGGCGGGGTGATAAGCGCGACGCTCGCTGGTTCTTCCAGCGCGGTATAGCCTCTAAGCGCAAGGCTCTGAACTGGCGCGCATTCGTCTCGTCGTCAAAGGATAACTGTGAAATTTGAGCGGTGACCGTAACATTATATGGCGGAGAAATGAAGATAAAGGTGTTATGCAAGCCCCTTAAGTGCTTTCAAGAATCTGTACTGATTGTTTTATGCCTAAAAATTACTCTGAAAACACGCGTTTTAGGCATTTTAACGCTTCTAAAAATACAGCTTAAAAACTTAATCCGAAATTAAAAGTACTTTTCGGGCCTCAGCGAACTTTTAAATGCTATTCGTAAATAGGCCCCACTCGGATATCTTGAGTAGTTTTGAAATCGCGTTGTTTTTCCTGAAGCTCTGCACACCGTATGTGTGCCCAGGTAAGGCGGGCCCCTTAATGTTAATTTCTAACCCTTTGATCTAGTAGATTCAGAAATAGGCATTTTGTTCTTTAAAAAATAACAACTTTACCGTCCTTTGGGGAGGAATCTTGCAAATAAATTAAATAATATTTTAATAGTTTTATATATTTACCATTAATTTATGTGTTGTAAATTCTTTTCAGATATACGATTTTTGTAGCCCAATTTAATGACGAAATTTAATAAACACACAAATAAGCAATACGTAACTCTAGATGCAAATTTTTAATAGTTTCTAAAGTTTTATTCTTTTTGTATTTAGAATGTGGATTTTTTTTTAAATAACACACCTATCCCTTTTACCGATCATAGGTTTAATAATTCAGAAAATTATGGTTGATAATTTTGGTATAGGCCTATTTTTATTTGTAACCAAAACATTTTCTAAAGGTATAATTATTAGTCTTAAAACCATATGTACTTACCCGTTTTCACCCTTAAGGCGTTACATGTAGTAAAATGGTAAAATTTTTGTTTTTAAAATTGGTATGTTTATGATTGGTAACCAAAATAATTTATTATGCTAAATTTAATTCTGATTTATATATGTAGGTATCTAAAAAACATAATACCCTGTTTTAACTCTTTGGGGTATTACGCGCGCTTGTTAACCTCGAGGGACATGGTTTAATTTTCGTCACTGAAATACCATAATAATATAATATTATGCATCAAAATGTTGAATCAGCTCAATAAAGTTAATGTTTGTTTGTAAGAAGTATTTACAATCTAATTGTAGTCGTTTGAGCAAAAACAAATATACATTTACTTAGTATTATAATATGTGCTTTAAAATGTTTCAGGTTAATATTTTAGTAATGCCATAGAAGTATAACTTCTAACGTGTGCGGAAATTTTAGTGTATTAACTGTTCAGTGAATTTTAATAAGCTGAGCAGTATTTTAGTAAAATTCCTTGTCGGAAATCAGGTACAAATCCAAGGTATTATCGAAGCACATTCTAATAGTTTAAAATTATCGGTTGTTTCGGGCTGACAATTGCTATCTGTGTTTAATGGTGGCAAGTAAAGTTTAGGGTTCAGACAGCGAATTCTAGCAGCCAGCGGCGAATGTGTATGTTTGTGTGTGTGTGTGATTCGCATGCAGTAATGTTTGTTTTTGAAAAGCGACAATTTTTTATCAGTTTATTTATCACTTTCAACATTATTCTAAAGAATTATACGTTAAAAGTCGTATCCGACTATCTTATTATAAGTCTATTTGCAGCATGAACACCATGACAACACATAAGTTTGCTCGTTACCGAGGTTAGATGTTTCCACATCACTGGCGAGTACTGAAAGTCTCGCTCACATTTGTTTCGGTATTGGCTGAAATATCGCCTTAATTAACCAACATTTATTTTCAAAATGGGAATTAGTTTAAAACCGTAGGGAGAGGGGTTGAAGGTCACCCGTCCACAGCGCAATTGATGTACCCGAAAATTCGCCGCGCCCCTACACTTTCGAACAAGAGTAAACGTGATACATTCTTCTGGTAGGCTTGAAGCCGAGTGTTTCTTACATGTTGTGAGTCTCTCAAACTCGACACCTCCAAGCTTCACAAATATCACCACACATCTTGAGAGGAATTACTGTCATAGAAAGGAAAAAAAAAGATGAAAATGATGTTTATTTGAGGTTCTCTTTTTCGATACTTTAAACTGTTAGTCTCATGGAAACTGATAACTATTCTTTTCTACATTTAAAAGCACCATGCTTTATCAAAAGTCCAAAGGCATGTTACATAAGTTGACTGTGACATAATTCTAATGCACATTGAACTTCCATGACGCATTCTGGGCAAAGATTGAAAATGAATTTATTCTTGCCCAGTGCTGTACCATATGAGGCACAACCCTAAACGGTGGTTTTTAACGAGAGAAAGAAGCGCTTTGCCTACAGTTAGTTTTATTCTCAAAATTAACACAAACAACACGTGATTACACGGTTGGTAATATAAGAATTTAAAAAGGCCTTCACTTTTAATTATTATTTATACAACTTTTTCTACAAAATAAAGTAAAGCCGTACAATATTACGCTCTAGTTAATCTGAACTTTAATTATGAATGAATTTTACCAAAATGGATTGACCAGCGTCATATTTACACCTAACAAGATAATGACAGCGCAATTAATCTTTACTTACAACTTTTACATACAAAAATTCCTTCCAAAAATTTACCAATTCATAAATTAAATTTTTGCAAAGTAATAAAATAATTCAAATATTTTACAATTGCGATTTCAATATATATATACATTCATATATATCCTATATAACTTATACTCTGTGAAAACTTTCAATAGTTTATATGTGTATTTTGCTAGTTGGAACTCGTTCACAATAAAGCGTTCAAATAAGCTGTTATTCAACTTCAGTGCCAGTGCCACGCTCGCGCGGGTGCGCAGACAGGTCTGCTAGCGAGTGGACACTCGTCTTCCAGCACTCGCTCGACGAGTCCCCGCTGCCGTGCTCGCTCTCGTCGCTGCAGCACGCCCGGACGCTGCCTTCAGTCTCCTGAGCTGCGCCTCGGGTGTCTACTCGTCCGACGATCTCGGCGACGACGAGTAGTCCTCGCAGCTGTACAGACTCGTGGTGGTCATGCAAATTAGTGTCCTGTACAGCAGTGAACACTTCTTTACAGCTTTCACCTCGGTTTGTTCGTGACTCGAGCTATGTCAGTCTGGTTGTCAAGAGTATACTTAAATATAGCCTTCTGCATTTTACGCCCGTCGAAAAAGACTGCCTTATAATTTTCACAGTTGAAAATTTGCTTACAAATTTCGTCGCTGTATGGTAGGAATATTTGAAAACAAAGTCTACTCGTACTGCACAGGTCCCTAGTAGACTCAGCTGGTACGACTACACTCGTCCGTGACTCGACACCTGCATACTCGTTCTCGGTCCTGTGCTCGTCCTACTTGAAGATTTTCTAAGTACTTCTTGCAAAATAACATATGGTGTTTTACCACTCGTGGATGGTTAAGTGCAGCTGAAGTTTCACTGCTCCTCGGTCGGGCAGCGTTACGTAGCTAGCGTGGCAGCGACTCAGGCGGCGGTCGGTGCGATGTGAAGCCTGCTCTGTCGTGCTGCTGGCTTGCTGGGGCCCCCTGTTTACACCCGCGAGCCTGGTAACGAGCATTTCTTTCCAGAATGTCCTATACAGTAGTCCCCACTTGGTCACGTGGCGATGACGTCATGGCCGACGCAGGCAGCCAACTCCTGAAAGTGGCGACGGGCCCGCACGGTGAAGATATAAGTAGGCGGGTGGCCTGGCCACCAGGGGCAATGTCAGGCGGGAAGCCTGCCTCCAGGTGGCAATACTCGGCGCACACCTAAGTCGTTACGCAAAACCTTGTTGATAAGTTTCACACGTAATACCAATTCAAGTCATCTAACACACAACAGCCAGATATCATATTAAGATACAGAGGTGATTACAAGTCATTGGCCGTCACAAGAAAAAATAATACGTTAAAGAGAATAGTAAAGCTTAAACGTGCCTCGATGATCAGCACACTTAATTTTTATATATATTTAACAAAGTTAAAAATAGATTATGGATAGTTATGCACGATATATGCACTACCAGTATTTCGTTAACAAGCGCACACAATAAATAAATATGCAAGAGGCTCATATATTGTTTTCATGCATTACAAACGCATTGAACATACTGGAGCCATACTTCCTGTGCACGAGAACCTGCCTACTCCCGGACACGTCAGTACTTGACATGCCTCTTACCTGCAATTACTTACAGGCAAAAGAGTTATCATTTACACAACATAAATAGTTATCTTTCATCCAACTCGCGAAAATATTGCCGAGCAGTTGCATGGATTAAACCTGACATGATTTCCTACAGTTTTTAAGCTTTATTTGAAAATGTCATTCCATGTCCTAACCCAGTACATGCACTGGCTCGGTTCTCTGCTTCTCATTGCAGAGTCGTGTTAACATGAAAACATTAATAAGAAAGGAGCAAGTTCCTTTACAAAAACAAAAATCATGAAACGATAGCGAGTGGTTGCATTGTGTAGCAAGGAATCCAGCCCTAGCGCCACCTGCACACGGACCACTCGGTGGCGCCTCCAGTCGCGCGTCAAGACAACAGCCGCCCCGAAGCTCTCAGATAGTAACTGACACGCGCGGGTTGTTTTCCAGCGGCTTCTTTGGTTCACGCTTCTTTTATCAATGAAACAGGATCAAGCCCAGCAACTGGGATTCAATACAATTTTACGAGGGAAAGTTTGGGGTGGAAGGTTTTGTTGTCATGGATGCTGCTAGAATGAACGAAGCACGTATATGCCAATTTCAGTATGTATATTAATAAGTGAAACGTATATAAAGAATACATTTATTAAAGTAAGCTCGAGTTTTTTTACGATTAGAAGCTGATGTTAGATTAAAAAAATGGGTGCGTGTAACTATGTAGGTGCGTTAGAAGTTACTCTTACGTGGCGTAGTAAAAAACTAACTTTAATTTTTCATGTAAATATTATTTGAAATAAAATAATAATAGCACTAGAATGATGTTATGAACACGGTTGGTAACGTATGAACTCAATTAAAATAAAATAATTAAAAATAATCATAATTCAATAATAAAATATCCTATTTATAAAGTTAATTATTAAATTCAGTGAAATAATCTAAATAAATTTTAATAAGTAACATATATAATTATGCTGAATTTAGATTTTAATTTATAATTGAAATGATTTATTTCATAATAATTTAGCAATTCATAACGTAAATCAATTATAGATATGGGAAAATAACCTCCGTTGTATAAATATTCTTGAAAATACGCTTGTAAAGTTTATAAACTTTATTTGTATTATTAATATTCACAATTAATAAATGCCTTAATTATATGGACCAGTAATCAATACCAATTACTAAAGTAAATGATTAAAAACACATAAATATATAATTTTATTTGCCCTTTTTTCATCCTGTCAATTTTTGTTTAGTGTTGAGCGCACATCGTAAAAATTCAATCTCATATTTTTTTTTTCAAAACGCGCCTAAATAAGTGTAACCTAACCTCATTTTTATAAATAAGTTTGAAAATAATATTATCTTTGAAAATAATCTTGAAAAGGTTTATAGACACAAATTCTACCACAAATATTACAACCATTATATGTTTTAATGATATGAACCTGTTTTAATATCAGTCACTAAAATACAAGATTAAAATAACATATAATTTTTTTTTGTTTGTAGCCTTTTTTCTTCCTGTGAAAATTTCGTTGCGAAGGAGATCTCCCTCATCGGAGTCTATGACCAAACTCAGGGAGGCGCAACCGAATAAACGGAATATGGACTCTAAAAAAGCTGTGTGATTGAGAAATGCAAAATTTTAAAATTAAGTTTTATGTATAAAGAATAGGCTACGTATAAAGGTAATGCACTTAATAACTTAAATAAAAAAGTAATTTACAGACATTCTTAGCTCATAATTTATAGAATGCTGTAAAACAGAGCGGCATACGGATTACAATTGCCAAATATTATACTTTAGAATATATTTTTTGACAGTTGAACTATCTTGGTGGTAATGAAATAAGCATGGCTGCACATGTGCACCAGTGCAAACGTGTGCAAGTGTGTATTTTTTGCATTGAAACTGAGGTTATGGTTTTCAACAATTATACATTGTGACTATACAGTTTTTAATATTTGAAGCAAAAGATACATGTTAGTAACATAGTTTTTTTTGTTCTGTACTACAAAATAGATCATCTTAAACATTTAAGTTTAATATTGCCAGTAACGCACGATCACAAAAAAAGCAAGGTTGCTATCACTTACTTTCGAATTTAACGTTTTTTTGAGCTGTTACATTGCTTATAAATACCGGAACGTTCGCTGATTTCCAAAGAAAATTCTAGTGTTATTTATAGCATTAGTTGCGACTCATATCTTCCCTGCTTTGTGACCCAATACTTTCCTCTGTGGCGCTTATGCAGCTTGTCCATGCCACTGCGTGGCGCCACGCAGTCGCGCCGCCGAGGCCTAAGGCGGCTCACCCAGTTCGGAGCCCAGTCGTGGAATGTCGCAACACACGTCACCAAGGCTTGCAAGCAATATTACCGAGAAGCAGATACCGGGAATGTACGCAGTGTACCACTAATCCCTGCGCCAAGCATGCATTATCGTGCAGGGCATAACACTCTCAACTCACGATTGCATCTCAAAACCGGCGCGGCTTTAAGCAAGACTACAACGCGCTTAATATGCAAAGGGAATTCCCAAGGGCTGTGCCGAAACATGAGTTTTGAAAATCAACCAAGTGCTCAGCAACTCGCAGTAACGACCACACCACAGTTACAATTAACTAGCGATCACGAAGAAGAAGGCAAGTGCTCAGTTCGCCCCTGAGCGAGGCGCGGGCGCCGCAGGGGAAGTGGAGGGGAAAAGAGGAGGCAGCTACTCTCGCTCAGGCAATGTTCTATGCCGGGAGGCGCGTCGTCCGAACCTGCCACCCGCTCAAGTTGGAAATGTCATGTAAGTAGACGGATTCGAACCCACGACTCCGAGTGTGCAGGGCGGAGCAGCGCCTCAAGCCGCACGGCCGCGGCCGTCGCGCGAATTCTAATACGAAGACTCCTAAAAGTGTAACCATATACAAAAATTAATTTGCCATTCGCATAATTTTGGCAAGATTAAATAATACAACCAATATATATATTCCTGCTACATTAGACCGACTTCAGTATTAACAATTTTATGTAAAACTTTTTTTTAATTTATTTAATGAAAGTATTAACATCAATGATATAACACTATCATCGTGAGTCGGATAAACCCAGCAGTTATTTTGGTGATCTTGACCTTCCAAAATAACTCCAATTTCCTCAAAATATTTGTAATATTACATCTTCTGGGGAAAATTGTCCGATTTGAAGGAACATTTTACGTTTTGAATTCGCAAAACGTAAAATTGTCCGATTTGAAGGAACATTTACGTTTTGATTTCCCAAAACTTTATGTGGTTTGAAATGTCCGCAAACAGCTTAAATATCCAGCCGCTAGGTGTCGACTTTGAACTCAGCTGATATTTTACATATTAAGCGAAATATTACACCTGGATCTCGTTTTTACCGAAAAAATAAAAAAAAAAACTTACAAAAAATTATGAAAATGAAATATTATAAGAAATTTCGAACTTTCAAAGGCAAAAATTTAATTTCTTGATAAATATTTTTTAAAAATATTTTTAGATGGTTTTCATAATATTAAAATGTGTTTAAAAACTACCCATTGACTTAGTAGTACTCGGTTCATTCCTTACATGAGAAGTCGGAGTCCTAGTTGTACTAAATCTAGCCAACAACATCAATGTTATATTTTAGCAAATATTTTCTATTTCCGTTTCCACGATTTTATAAATGTTCATTACGAAAATTAAGGACTCTTTTCAAGGCAGCTGTTTGGCTGAATTTATTTGTTACTCAACATTATTATGCCTACATAAAGGCTGTATTTGCTTCAATTTAATACTACTGCAGTTATAACGACAAGCATTTAGGCCAATCATATGGCACCTTATTTTTTACGATAACTACTTGTATAACTTTTAGCCAATTTATGTCCAATGCCAAGCATATAGGCCAAACGTCTCCGAACAAAAAAAGCGATTATTTGTCAATAATTAGTATACAATACGTCCAAGACGCATCCCAAGCGTCTCTGAACCACGAGGCCTGCTGTACAGAAATATAGGGCGAGTGTCTCCGAACTGCCGTGCTCACAGTATGCTTATAATATGACGTGCTTTACGAAGTATTATTAGCACATTGGGCGAATTCTACTAATTACAGGACCAAAACTACTCAAAATAAAATAATTATTTACTGACATTTGATCAAAGAGTTATATAGCAATCATATTCAACATGATAAATGCTATTATATAACCAAGAGGCACTGTTACATTGAGACTGTGGCCCTTGGCCACTGTGAGATTAGTTTTATTTTATTCACCCGTTAGAATGTAGGAACGTTTTTACTTGACTACCTTGTTTGACATGTTTTATTTATTCCAAGCGACAGTTTTGTTTGCTTTTAACACTGTTCGTCATAGCTTTTATATGTTCTATAATTTTTTTTACAGTATTTAGTCTTACGTAGAACTTTACCGTCATCGATGGCTGTTGCAATGCCCTAACGCTGGGAGCGCGACGGAAGAGGATGACGTCACGCACAGCAGAGCGCTCGGCGGTCACAAAGACAGGAAGATAACAGAGGCGCAACTCAATGCTATAACTAACGCTCTTATTTTCTTTGGATATCAGAGAATCGTGCGATTTATCGGAAAACTAACAACCTAGAAGACGTAAGAATTTCGAATGTGAAAGTTGGCATCCTTGATTATTTTTTTGTGGTCGCTCGTTGCTGGGAATATTAAACATGCATGTTTAATATTATCTGTTTTTGAAAATGGACCTTCCAGAACTATGTTAAAAAGCTTCATCACTTGTTGACCCTCGGCCGCCGAAGACTATGCCTTGGTGTCCCCGTCACTCGCGAACCGCGGTTCCTGGCCCAGTCTTAGGTACGCCATTTGGAGCCCGCCCTGCATAGGAATGACGTCTGTTCAGTCATTTAAACTGCTTTTGTATTTGTAATTTAATGTACTTTAACTGAACTGTTTAAATATATGTATATTCTGGAATTTAAAGTTAAATATTGCGAGCAATAAAAAAATTATAATTAAAAAAGCAGCTACCAGTGGACAGGGGCGTAGCCAGGGGGGGGGGGCGGGCTTTAGGGGTTAAACCCCCCCCCCCCCTTAGCACCCAATCTTTAATTAATTTCATCAATCACTCAAACAAATTTCATATTAAAATTAATACAATTTTTACCATTACAATATTTAAATTTAAGAACCCAAAAACTGCTAAAATAGCACTATTTTACACCTTAAAATCCAAATTTTCCCGGGGGAGGACCCCCGGACCCCCCGCTTTAATACGGGGGGGGGGGGGGCATGCTTCTTAACACCCCCCATACACAAATCCTGGCTACGCCACTGCCAGTGGATCTCAAACCCGAGCCGGCGATTGCCAGACAATGCCTCGACCACTGCGCCACGCCGCTGACTTGACAACTGATAAAAAGATTTCTCTGAAACTCTACTTTAAAATCTTTAAAGTGCTTCCTCTTGCTTCATAGGGCCCACTCAGGCGACATACTTCAGGAAGTTGAATGGGGCACCTGCCTGCTTCTACTCGCACAGTTCAAGCTAAGTAGGTGAGCCCTAACTCGCATCCTCATACCATGTCTGTTTTAAAATGTTTCAGGTTAATATTAAGTTCTCAAACGTTGTGAGAAATTTGGGAGTTCTG
Organism: Bacillus rossius redtenbacheri; assembly: GCF_032445375.1. Classification (NCBI taxonomy): domain Eukaryota; kingdom Metazoa; phylum Arthropoda; class Insecta; order Phasmatodea; family Bacillidae; genus Bacillus; species Bacillus rossius. The sequence continues at coordinate 245,909,167 of NC_086330.1, forward strand.
ATAAACTCAACCTTTACTTGGAAGAAGCAGGTTATGCAAATTAGCAGAAGAGTCCAGTTCTCCATGCATTGCTTACGACGATTAAAAAATTTTCTTTCCCCTAGTATGAAAATATTCCTTGATCAGACATTTATTATGTTTCACTTCGATTACTGCGATGTTTTATTTTATGATATGACGGATAAAATGGCAAAATGACTTTAGAAGCTTCAAAACTGCTGTATAAGATTTATTTGTTAACATTTAATCACTAAACCATCATACTACGTACTATCAGCTATTGAAATTGTTGAAACTCACTCAAATACGAAATATGCACACACCAGTTCTTACTTATAATGCATTTCAGCCGGGATCCCCTTGCTATCTGTCCGCCAATTAAAATCATCTACACAGCTGCCATAGCCATGAGCCACGATCCACAAACAACTCTGCCGGCCATCCCCGTACATTCAACCAAAAGCCAACGAGGGTCTCTTGCAGCCACTAGCAGTAGCTCTGGACCGAACTGGACAATAACCTAGCGACCTTCAGGCACAGGCTGAAGAAACATCTCTGGAACACCCTAGTCAGCTTCATCACTTCGCGTCTTATCACTGTAAGAATGTGTGAGTAAATGTGTGGGAGAATGGTATTAATGTTATACTATAGGTACCATATTGGCAACAGATGACTCTTAACCTTTAATTACATTTCAGCGGGTGTATACCTATGCCAATTACGAGTGAAATACATATAAGTTTTATGTTTATCTTTGTATATTTAATTTACATCTTAGTTTGTTTTGCATCAAGTACTATTTTGCTACGCTTTAATATATTATTTTAAATATGAAATATTAATGAAATGTCTAATGTTGTTAAGTGTAAGAAAAGGCGAATCGCTTTAACTTTGCCACCAGTAAAGTCAATAAATAAATAAAATATTTGAGACCAGCTCTGCGTAGAAATGAAGTCAGTTACGACCTTTAAACTGTTAGTCCTTCGCGATCAGATATAAATATAAAACCAATTGAATTGAAATGGCCACATTCAACTTGGCCACTGGGGGTTCTTTTCGTGACTAATTATAAATAATAATTGTTAGTTTCATCTTACGATTCTAGCGAAAATAACGGACGGACTTATAATTCCATGATTCAACACTTGTTGTGCCACAGGCCGAGCACGCCAGTACGCCATCGAGGTAGTATACAGACTCCCGAGTCCACTTCCCACGCAAATTAAATTAGTTATTTATTCTTAAACCTTGAATTATTATCTACAACAATTGTATGAAATATTTTTTATACAACCTACCAAGATTGCAAGGGGTGGAATAAGCAGGGGTTGAATTACAAAAAATTCATGACGCCCTTAGTAGGTTCACTATCAAATCCATTCAAATTGTTTTTAAAACTTATAATTTTAATTCAAAACATTTTCTGGAACAATTTTTGATAATATAAACCATTATTGCAAGGGGTTAAAAAAACGTGGGGTTGAAATGAGAAAATAAATAAAACTTCCCTACCCGGTACACTACCGAATACATATATATATATTTTTGTTCAACTGTCTAAATATTGACTAAAACTATTGTTAAAATAGATTTTTTTACCCAACCATTACTGAAAGGGGTGTAAATAAACAAGTTTTCAAAGTAATAAATAATCATTACTTTTTAAAATAGATATAGGATCTCATACGAGATAAATTATTGTATGAATCCTAAACTTCGTCTAAAAATTTGGTTGAAACAACTTTTGATGGAACGAATTATTACCGTGAAACACGGGTCGAAAATTTAAAAAGTTCAAAACTTTTTAATATTAATTTAGTTTGAAATTATTTTAAACCATCTTAATATTATCTTAAAACTTGGTGCAAAGCAAATTTTTATACAACCGCTTTATTAGTGCAAGGGATGAAAAAAAAATGTTTAAAGGTAAAAACAATTAAATAGTTACCATAGTTGGCATATTATATTATATTCGTTCTCAGCTATTGAATGCTGCGTTCTAAACTATTCAATGTTGGATAGATTGAGTTAAAAATATTCTTAATATTTTTGTTACATGGAAAATGAACAAACACTTAATCGATCTTATTGTAATGTTGCAGAATATAAATATGTTATGTGCAATTAAGTTCTTAAAATGTTCCAGATGTTTATAGAAGATTCCAAAATATTTCCAGAATAAACAGGTAATTCGAAATCTACCTATGCCCGTAGTCTGTGCCGAAAGGGATTTTTTATTTTGTAAAGTATTTTAAGAGAGTATATTTGTATGAATTAATCTGGGGTGTTATCAACTGCCGATTTTAAAGCACCGAGCACAAAAAATTGAGGTTCTTATTTTGTAAGACAATTCTTCCTTTAAAAATAAACAATAAATTAACTATAAATTTTACGTGCAAATTTATAACTCCCTTGGGGTAACGAAACACTGCGAATTTATTCTTTTTTTTGTTTCGATAAAAAAACAGTTCGTACATTTAAAGACAGTGAACAGTAACGCTACAACCTAATACAAACGCTCCTCTCTCAATAGTCAATCTTCTCGAACTCAGCGCGAAGATTGGAAAAATAACGGCGTGGAGAGTGACAATTTTTTTTTTCATCCCGCCGAGAAAAAAAAAGAAACCATTTGTTTCGAGCGAATTGAGCTCGTTGAAAGTCCTGTAGTGCGGTGTAAGCGATACGGGAGTCAAATTCGAGCTCAGTTGGATCCCAATCTTCCCCCCCACACTCCCCTCCTCTGCTGTTCCGAGCGGAGTTGCGGGTTTTCAGGCTGGGAAGGAGGAGGGATGACGGCCAAATTAGATTCCCCCCCTTGCTTTAAACGCGTTAAAGTTCTCTCCTTTTATTTCTTCCTTCCGCGGTCTCTCTTATCTCGCTCTCTCCCGCCCGCGCGGATTCCTCTGTCGCCCTTTCTTCCCGTCGCCCGCGCCGAGACCCGCCCAGCTGTCCTCGTGAGCAGCAGTGCTCTACCAGCTGTCCTCGTCGGCAGCAGTGCTCTACCAGCTGTCCTTCCGCTCGGACAGAGATGCCCTTGAAGCAGGCCACGCCAACACACTTCGCAGGGTGCGATCGATATCAATAAAAGACAGAGAAGGTGTGGAAGAAACTTCACTTCCGGACAGAACTCGATCACTGTGCGATACATGAGTAAAAAAATTAAATTAAAAAAGATCGCAGGCTTTCACGTCCATTGCCAGGAGTTTAGCCAACATCCCACAGTACAAGAAATGATTCATTCGAGAATCAGTATATAAATATTTAAATACCCATAGAACATAAATAGAGAAAATGGATACAAATTAAGCAGAATAAGCTCTGTATCCAATAACGGACAGATCGCCTCTGGTTGACCAAGCAGCCCAGCCAACCATAAGAGGAGAGGCCACTGATCGGCCAGCATCCCAAGCCAATCACCGAAGCTCAACTCCGATTGCGCAAACCAACAGGCCAATCAGAAGAATAAAAAGGCTCTTATTGGCTCACAGCTGCATCCAGTCGGGAAAGCCTCCCCATCTCAGGCGAGATTATAAAAAAAAAGAAGAACATGCTATAACCCAGTAGGTAAACCTGATGATGGCAATTGCAACGTCAACCGAAACGTTGGTGATATCTTTGTCTTCGACGCTGCTACAACCCAGAAACCAAGCACCCTCAATCAATTAAATTGTCTTATTACCGTAAGCCATGGGTCAACTCACCGAATACTTTGTGCGTGACATTGCAGAATGAATTACATATACCTAACATTAAAAAAATATTAGTTTTTACAATCAAAACTCGTTTCAAATGGTAGTTTATTAAGCAGTCTTGCATTATTTTGCATTGATTAGCGAAACTGAAACACATATCAACACAACTGAGGTAATTTAGGAAGACGTTTGTCCCGTAGCGTAGCGAGGGTCTAGGGTTCGATCCCAACCCTAGGCACGACTCAAGTAATGAGCCATGAGCGGGTAGCTGGGTCGTCCGTAGACTCTTGACATGAAGCCAGGGTGCGCCGAAACCTCCCAGCACTCGTCTAAAGCTAAGTTATGTCCGATTTAGCCTGGCTGGACCGGTATCAGGAACAGCAAACCCTTGAATGCTTTTGCAGTGCTCTAACACTGATCTTTTCGCTAAGTGGCAGACTTTCAAAAATAAAATTATAGATATACGTAGATACATAGAATCAGATTATTTAAACATAAAATCTTACTTGGTAGAGGTTGTCAATAAATTTTGGCTTTTCTTTTCTTCAATAAGCTCTTGACAACAAAATATAACTGAAAACATTTTGACGAAATAAAATCTCATATATTTCTAAAGAAAAAAAATGGATCTTTGAAAAGCTCTAATCGCAAGAAATATTCAAGGAGCCGTTGAAACAACGTCCGAGAAACGACTATGAACACACGTTAAGTAATTTATGATGCGTTTTGTTTTCAAATTGAATACTTCTTTAAAAGCGTATAAACTATGTTCCCCATTCAATATAATTTAATACCACAGCTTAAATAAACAAATAACATATTGAAAAAAATATTTTTATCCATACTAATAATATGAGGAGAGACCGTGAGCTGGTTTGTTTGTTTCTTTGTTTGTCCGAAGAAAACTCGAAATCTACCGGACCGATATCAAGAATTATTTCACTGATATAAAGCTACATTATTGCAGATAAATAAATGATACGTCAATTTTTTTTAAATTATTTAAACATTTATAAGTAAAATATTTAAATAACCTTAAAAATATACACCCTATATACCTATGTATATTCTTACGATCGCGGGTTCGTAAAGGAAAGCCCTTTTATAGATTTTTTTTACACACAGTTTTATTGATGACCACTACTTATGTCACTTACAAATAATATTCTAAAATGGCAAATAATCAATTGCACTTAAAAAAAGTTGCTTCCCCAATCACTCGTTTCTTACAATACACACACCCCGCTGGGCTGCACCTCTGGCGCAACTCTCGCCGCAGCACCCCTCGTGGGTCTCCGCCGTGGGACTCCGTCGCCGCACTCCACCGCCGCACTTGCCTTCGCCGAGGACCCACTCGACGCCTAGCTCGGAACTTCGCTCGGGACTCCGCCGCGCCCGCGACACTATCGCCCGGAACTGAACTCTCTGCCCTGGAACCTTCGTTTAGGACTTCGACGCTCCATCGCCCGGAAAATCCGCCGCGGGAAAACTCCCGACTCCACTGAACGGACTCACTCCCTGCCCTGGATCCTTCGTACAAGGACTTCGCCACTCTGCCGCACCCGCGGAACTATTGCCCCAGAAACTCCGCCGCGGGAGAACTCTGACTGAACTCTCGACTGACTGAGGCCGGCGTCCTCGTCTTATATATTAGCCCAGGCGCCTTCCAGAACTTCCGAGCGCGGCCGGGGCCAGTCGCGTCATTCAGCGCCGACCCGACGGCAGAAATCTCTCGAAACACGTGCCGGCGGCTCGCGTAACTCCGCAGCTGTCAGGTTTCGGATGTCAAACTAACAGCGCCGCACGGGGAGCTGAGGGCTGGAGGGAGGGGAAGCGGCGATCCAGGTGCGCGCGGAACGTCTCATGTTGTGCGGCCACATGATGTCAGCCAGCTGTGCACCTGCACGTGTCGCGGCCTTGCTCACGTTCGTAACAATATCTTAAACACATAAATATCAGGAAAAAATAAATTTACACAAAAAAGACATGGAAGTGCGGATATAAATTGATTGTGTATTAAACTCATTTTCGTAAACATTTTGTGTCGTACTTATATTTCCAGGAAGGTTAGAAAATATTCATATGCTTTGTTTTATTTTAGGTATTTAAAATAGCTATTATGATTCTTTAAGATAACTAAAGCAATATTTGTAACTAAAACCAGAGCTCTTAAACTTACGCCGAGTAAAAGACTACAGATATAACGTAGTTATAAAAGTAAGCTAAAATGCAAATAAAAATTTTATTGGAACTTCAAACATTGACAGTATGCTACTACTTATTGCAACCGCTAATGTGGCAAGTGTCACCGTGCATAATCATTGTGAATGTAATTTAATATCTAATCACCATGTAACGTGTATTTTTATGACAAACTATAATTTCTCTATTCCCTCAAACTATTATGGCTTCCATCTTACTGCCTAAACATAAAAGATAGGATTCCAATAATTTTTATGCGTAACATACTTACACCCTTCGAACCCTTGTAGTGGGGCAATATTGCAAGTTAAATCACTCAGGAACAACATAATTGAAACCATCTTCCTCACAGGAGCAGCCGCGGGGCAGATGGCGCACATTCCTCGACCTTCCATGGTCCCAACTGACTTACCTTTCAGATTTAAGCGACTACAATTTCCAGTATAAATTTTATTTGCGATCACCGTCAGCAAATCTCGGGGTCATACACAAAAACATGTTAGTGTTGATCTGAGATATGAATGCCTTTCTCATGGATAACTTTACGTTTGCCTGTCTAGATCTGGGAGTGCGGAGGATCAGTTAATTTTGTATCCTTTTAAAATAGCACAAAAAATTGTAGTATGATCATAAATACAAAAAAAATCTTTATCGGAAAAATTAAACAGATCATATATTTATATCATCTTGTATGTTTTGAATACCTCAATTTAAAATTTTCTTTAAGTTTTTGCATTTATTTGGATATTAGCAATTACTTAAATATGATTTTTTTTTATGATTTTTCAAAAGGACAGTTTTTTGTTAAAAAATTATTATATTAGCGGGCGAAGTTCCTAGTATTTTAATAAGCTGTAGGTACTACTTGTCACAAGCAGAAATAAAAATGTTTGTAGTTTTATTAAATTATTTTTGCAGGTGTTAATTAACACAATATACAAATAAATCCGTTACCGTCCACAGTAAGAAATCAATGAGCACAGCCCAGTGACGCAGATAAGTTAACAACTCCCGGAATAATTTTAAAAATATTAAACTGTTATGTACGAGAGTATGTAATTAAATTCCGACCAAACTGTATTATTTCAATCACGGAGCGTTTAATACGAGTGGGAATAACATAACCTCCACGTATGAAAATTTTAAGTCAGAACATTTAGCGAGAACTGGTGCTCGGACTGCCTGGCTACCAACTAGACGTGAGTAGCGCCATCGATCTCGGATACTCAGTTCCAGCGGGAACTACCACTCAACACGGGAAACGTTGCTGGTACCCGTTGCTGGACCGGCCAGTACCCTAGGTCGCCGCACCCTGTGTTGTCCCAGCGGTTCCAGCCGTCTCCTCCCCGCACAGCTCCAGCCGAGGCCCACTAACCTCTGCCTGCATTAGTTGCATTAGTGAGGGAGCAGAGTTGCAGTCCCAAGGACAACGTGGGGAGATGACGGACGAACTAGGCTGCTGCTAAAGGAACAAGTGGGTCGCGAGAGGAACCACTGGAACAGCCGGAGCTACGGACGCGGTCGACCAGTGTGCTGCCGCCAGCAGCGGAGAGGCGCGCCGGCCGAGGCCCGAGGGTGGCGTGATCAGTTTCGCACGCGCGCCGCTTGTTACGGCCGCCTAAGCCCTGCCGGGGAGGGGAGGGCACTTGAGCGAGTTTGAACGACTTCGCCCCGCGCCGAGAGGGCGCCGGAACTTACCCTGCAGGCCACGGAGGGCCAGTTTTTCCGGCTCGGCTGGCGTCCGGCTAGGAATTCTGCCCTCGTCCGCACGCTTCCATCCCCCCCCCCCCCCCTACTTTCTCCCCGGCAGGAAACCCTAGACCACCGGCTCAACTCCAATTCCAGCCCCCCCCCCCTTCCCCCCCCTGAACAAGCATCCGCCTTGCCAACTCCAGCTCCCACCTTTCTAATCGCCACACCTATTGATTCCGCCGCTGCCGGGGAATTGTTCCATTCCCAGTTTTATAGCGCTTCTTCGTGCGCAGTTTCGCCAACACCCGCCGAGCAGCTGACCGCCGCCGCGAGCTGGCCACGTCACTTCTTCGGGCCCAGCCTTCTGTTCTGAATATACTTCCATTGGTGCCACAGTTTGATTAAGTAAACCCTAATTACATTTTTTATGATTCTTCTCATTGTGTCTTCTTTGAAGAAGTCTTTTTAACCTATGTGTGTTGTTTACAGGCCTAAATATTGTATTTAATACATATAACTTTCAAATTATTTTAATTATGAAGTTATTATGCGTCAGTAAACAGACGTGATCCAAAACAGGCTGGCACAATAAAAATAAAAAACACATATATAAACACAAACATAGAAGGAAATAAAATATAAATTAATTTTGATAGCTGACTTAGAAACATAAAAAGATGCAACAATAATATTTTACCTTACTTAAAGATTTTGAGTAACGAGTTTTTGTTCATGTGTCTAAACTTGAAAACATGGATGTTAACTGCTGCTATGTGGACGAAAACGCGAATTATTCATTAATTATATTTGCCACCACCTCTCGTTAACAGAAATATTTGAAACTACATTTAAAAAAATCAACACCAACTTTACAGGGTGGAATCTACAAATATTTTTGTCAAGTTTTGGGTACACATTTGAACAGTCATTGGTGAACTCAGTATGACTGCATTAGAGCCTGTTTGTGTGAAAATGTAAGGCGGTGTTGATGAGAGCCGTATGTGTTCAATGATGCATCTGCGCATCTGTTCATGAGTCATGTAGGCCCACATCACAGCGCAGAAGTAATGATGCACGCCTTGTAACACGGATGAATTGAGTGACTAAATGACATTTGAAAAATTGGTAGATCAAAGTTACTTATAGATATCGTAACTTATGATTCAGTAGAAAAGATTTTCCTTAGTAATTAAATGATAGAGTGTTAAACAAAAAAAAATCGCAATTATAAATATTTTTCAAAGCTCTCAGATAATATTTTGAAAATATTATTTAATATATGTTTTAAAAATGAACTTTTATCTCGTTGCGCGTTACTACTGTCAAAAACCCTATTTACTTATGTAGGCCCACTTCTTTGTAGCCCAGGACTTGCAACCTAGTTGAAGTAGACCTAATTGGTTTTAGCGTTTTTTTTACAGCTGTACCTAAGTTGTATATGACTAAGTAATAAATTAACATTATTTTCTGATAAGACATTGGCACTTCCAAAAAGCCAACAGTTTATTTTTTTTAATTTTTACTAAAATAAAACTTCAAAAATAGGACGAATATTAACACTGTTTATGTAAAACAAGTAATCAGCAGTGGTCGCAGACGTGGAAGAGAAGGGGGTATGTGTTGCTCCTGAAAGAAAAAATACTTATATATACGAGATCTCGCTGAATACAGTGTGTTATTGTAAGTGATGAAGTATAAGCTGTTACAACGCCTGGGATCACAAACAACAAAGGCAGTGATACATTTATAGAATGATAATTTAAGTGTCGGAACGCCTTGTTGTTGACGTAAGTTTTTTGAATATAATTATTTTTTCCATCCCCTCTAAAAATAAGTTCATGTAGCCACCACTGCAAGTATTCTCTGGGATTGGGTATAAGATTGGATTAGATAGTATAGTATATAAAACGCCACTCAGTTTTAACATGCACAAACATTTTACAACAAATAATGATAAATTATTAGACCACACAAGAAAATCTCCAGAGTGTAATATATATTTAAAGTAGCTGAAGAACCCAGAGTTTCCCGGGCTAAACCCATCTCATAATACAAGGAACATCACTACTGAAATTTCAAGTCTGTAGGACATACACTAGAAAAACGTGAAATTTCTATTTTAAATTTACATTGATAGCACAATATCAGTGCATCAATAATGCGCATTCGTAAAACCGGGACGCAAATATTCAGCTTCCTTTTGTGGGAAGGCAGGTAAACCCTAAGCAAGATGTGACAAACACACCAAACGATAGCGCGTTACAAATATCAAGGCAACGCCATCTATTGACGTAGTTCTAACTTAAATGTTATTAGCGCATTTAGTTCGCTTGCAGCCACGAGTTTCACTAAGGGGATGGCTTTCGCCGAAGAGAAGGATAGGATGTTGCCAGACCTTCCTATATGACAGTGTGGCTGACATAGAGAAATGACACAAACTCGCTGTTTGTGTGTCTGTGACCTACCTCCTATGATTTTCTATTAGAAAACTGAATTCACTCCCTTTTCACTCCCTTAGGGATGGAATTTCATAATTATATGTAGGTACTCTTATGTCACGCTCCAGCCCATAAACTATAAATATGCAAAAAAAATATGCCGATTCGTTTCTTCGTTGCTGCAAAGGGACAGAGGGCAAACAGACAAATAAACTTTCGCATTTATAATATTTCCAGAAATAAATATATATTGTTTGTTTGTCCCGTATGCGTTCCTAAAACATTCATCCAATTAAGTTAAAAATTGGTTTAGGTGAAATTTCGATAAACCCCACTATTAAAGCATAATTTAAATATTCTACATGAAAATCTCTAATTTCATTGCTAACGCATCGTTCACCAGATGTCTATGAAATGTTGAACCTATGAAACACGAGGAAGGTTGCTGTCTAGATGAGATAACGTACCAGAGGTGGCACGTGAGTCGTATCAGATAATTACCAGTTGCATAGTTTCTGACAGTTCTAACAACGTTCAATAGTTAGCGTGCGAGTAGTATCGAATGATTACCAGTATGTGTTTGATGACTGTTCATCTATTCTATGATCCAAATAACAATTGAAAACAAATAATCCGATCTCGATGAAATTTGCAGACTTGACCTTTGAAACACAAAGAAGGTCACGATGGAGTTCGATAAAACCAACACTTGAAGCAGAAATTAAGGCAGCGAGCGAGTAGTACCGGATAATTACAATTAAGTATTTTTAACAGTTTCTCTTTTCTTTTGTCCGGATAATAATTGTGTCGCGCAATCGAGAGAGATGTATACGGAAAAAAGAGATAGAGATAAGAGAGCTCTAAAGATATATAGAAAGATAGAAAGTGACTTAGAGATTGATATAAACAGATAGATGTAATGAGAAATAGAGAGATATGGATAGATATATAGATAAATAGATCCTACTTATATTATAAACGCGAAAGTTTGTAAGTATGGATGGATTTTTGTTACTCTTTCACGTAAAAACTACTGAATGGATTTTAATGAAACTTTACAATAATATAGCTTATACATCAGAATAACACATAGGCTACATATTAATATGAAATTCCATACTTAAGGGAGTGAAAAAGTAAAATTTAATTTTATAACAGAAAAAATCATAGGTCATAGACATACAAATAGTGAGTGAGTGTCATTTCTCTATGTCTGACACACGATCATACACATAGTAAGGTCTTGCAAATTCATATTTTTCTCCTTGGTGAGACCAGCCCGCTTAGTGGAGCTCGCAGCGGCTAGCAAAATAAAGGTGCTAATAACAGTTTGGTTCTTAACTTCGTCAATAGATAGAATTGCCTTGAATTTTAAACGCACCTTCGTTTGATGCGTTTGTCATGTCTTTAATTTTCGTTTGTTTGTGCCGTATGCGTTCCTATACCAACTATCCGATTGTGATTAAATTTTGGTGAGTTGTTATGCGGATGCCCGTGAAGGTTTATGACACGGTATAACTATTTTTCAATAGTTGGAGCACGAATCGTTTGAAAAAAATGTGTTTATTTCATATTATATAGCGGCACTTCGTCTGTTTTTGTTGTTTAAGTGCGCACGCATGAGACAATTTATTTAAATATAAAAGAGAGACAGAGATAGAGTTATATATGCAGAATGAGATTGAGAGAGACAGATATAAGTTGAGATGGAGCGAGGTATAGAGAATGAAATGGGTTAGATAAAGAGATATATAGATGTATAGTGCTATATAGAGATTTATATATAGAAGAGATAAAGATAGTGGGAGGTATATATGTATATATGTAGATATAAAGAGATAAATAGAGATAGAGAGATACATATATATAGATAAAAATAAAGATAAATATATATTTAGAGATATGGATGGATGATTTGTATATGTGTAGGCCTAACTACTTTAAACATATTACAAAACAAAACTGAATGAGGCATTGCAATGCATGCTGAGCATTAGCTAGATAATGTAATCATTTAAATATTAGTAATCTCTTATTTTTCAGCTTTTTTCTATAGTGCTTTATAAAGTCTAGATTACATACAGACCACTAATTTTTCGATATATACAGGTAAATAACTAAACACTGGCAGAACAACGTCTGTCGGGATCTGAAAGTGATTTAAATTATTTTGCACACTTGACATTCAAATTAAGAATACAATTACTAACTACATCTGATTTCGAAAAAGGTCCCATTCACCCTGTTTTCAGCCCGGGCAACGCCGGGTACTGCAGCTGGTATATATATATATATATATATATATATATATATATATAAATCTAGATATATAGACAGATATTTAGAGATGTAGAGGGATAAATATAAAGAAAAATGGCCATATATGTATACAGATACAGAGAGGAGATAGATATGTAGATAGATAAAAAATTATATAGAGATAGAGAGAATGATCTATAGAGAGATACAGATAAATAGACAAATATATAGAGATAAAAATATATCCAGATATATAGAGGATGTATAGAGAGATGGAGAGAAATATAAAAATAGATAGAGATATAGATGTATAGAGAGATGAATATAATGAGAATAGAAAGTTATAGAACGATAAATAGAAAGAGGTATCTATAGAGAAACAAATAGAAACGAATATCGAGTTATAGAGAGATATCTAGAGATATAGTAAGAGATAGGGCTCAATATAGAGAAAGAATACAATAGAGAGATATGAAGAGATAATTAGAGACATATAGACAAAAAGAGAGATGGAGAGATATTTATATGTGATGCTTTGTATGTGTGTAACTACTTTAAACAAATTACAAAAAAATAATTAATTATGCATTGAAAAGTATGCCTGGCATTAGCTAGTATATAATATATGTAAAGCCCAGTTAGAATTTTAGGATAAATAAATCCGTAAATTCATTAATAAATATAGAATGACTTGTTTCAAGTAGTCGCATTTTCCATGTGAACTTTGCTTGTGAATTTGTTTAATGATAAGCTATTTATCCAACTAATTCTACAGCCAGTTACAATGAAGTCCATATTCACTATACTAAGACAAATTCCGCAAGCCAAAGTTACCCTAGTATATAACTAATCAAATATAACTGCCGATAAATTTTTGTAGGAAAAAAAATTCATTATCTTTAAAATAATTCTAAACTTATTTTTTTTAACTAATTTTAAAAATTCCTTAAAATAAGTTTATATTTGGTTTGAGTGAATAGTGAGGAACAATTTGCTGAGTTCCATCCACGCAACTCGCACGGCTCTTAACCAATCAAGATATGGGGACCTGTATTTGAACCCGAGTTATACCGATAGTGAATCCCACGGTTTTCCGTTAAGCAACACAACGTTTTTAAAAAATTATACTAAGAATTCCTCTACAAAAAGCTTGGAATCAACTTAGTACTAAAACTACCGTCTTCGATGACTGAATACACCGAAAGATACACTCTATTTATTTTCATAGCATGTGTCACCGCCCGTCGATTCAACGAGTACCTACATTATGTTCTTCTTACACTAGGATCGCAGCACGTAGCGTCTTATCCGCGGGTACATCATTCTCGCTTGATTCCTCGAACACATCATGCTCTGTCTCCCGTGGGCCACGGCAAGCAGAGCAGGTCGAAGCCATGCTCTAATGGGACACATTGCGCATGCAACCTCAGCAGTAGCAACAGTTTTGACCTAGTGTTGGATGGTTCATTTTCAGTGTACCAATTTAAATATTTTTTTTATGCTTAAAATCTTTCCATCCATATCTTATACATAGGTATATCTTATTGTTTTATTTTAAGGCAGTAATGGCTTCAATGTTCTTAGTCGTACATTGAATTATGTAACTGCATGAAATTTCTATTTTACTTTTAGTAAGTAGTTTTACTAAAGCACAGGTTAGTTGGCATATGAAATGTAAACAAGCACACGTGTAGTCGTTTACAACTTCAGGTTTGGACAGTTCTATTGGCAAAAACATTATATTAAAAACTAATTAAACATGATTTTATTGTAAAATTAAATTAAAATTAAAAAAAAAAACATAAAATTCATGTAATTCTTTTAACAGCGATAGAATTTACCACAAGACTGTGTAACTTAATTTTTGTTACAACCTTAAATTAGAATATAGTAATAAAAATAGTAGATTTAATTTAAAAAGCGTGAGGTTTTTAATGTCAGTGGTTTTAAATATTGTATCACTAATGGTTATTCGTTAGGATAGAGTCATTATCAAAATGAAAGAAGAGAGCAAGCAATCTACGCTTAGTTTTCATTAAAATTTATTTTTATAACTTAATTAGTTTTTTAAGCTTATTAAAAAAATAAGTTATACAGGTTTGTGGTTCATTATATAGCCTTTAAACAATTAAACAATTTTTTATTACTTTTAGTTCGTATTACTTAAAAGCGTATATTTATTGTTTTTGATATAATTTAATTTTTTATTTAATGGTTTTTTAATATAACTAATAATTGTTTTATTGGATTAAAATAAATTTTTTTTTTACATTTTAGTTAGTTTAACAGTAAAACCTTATTTGATTTTAAATAACTTTTTTATTTTCAATTTTTATTGACTTTTCCAATTAAACTGCTTGATATCAGTTGTTTTTAATTTATATCATGAATGACTTTTCGTTAGTATAGAGTAATTTTTATTAGTAATTTTTCTGTAGGTTTTTCTTTTACTCCGCCAACTTCCTCTTAATTGTGTTGTAGTTTCACGTCTCATGAATATTATGTTATACTAAAATGAGCTTACAACAAAAACTAGGTTTTAAGGTTATATTTTACAGTTACATTTAAAAAATTTATAGAACTTTAATAATTTGTAGTTTCACGTCTCATGAATATTATGTTATACTAAAATGAGCTTACAACAAAAACTAGGTTTTAAGGTTATATTTTACAGTTACATTTAAAAAATTTATAGAACTTTAATAATTTGTAGTTTCACGTCTCATGAATATTATGTTATACTAAAATGAGCTTACAACAAAAACTAGGTTTTAAGGTTATATTTTACAGTTACATTTAAAAAAATTATAGAACTTTAATAATTATAAATAACCAATCTGTGATTATATACATATGAGCATAAAATATTGACGTATTTACATAATATTGTAGTTCCAATATAATCTAAAGATAGCTGACGCTTTACTTGACATATAGTAAGGAAAAATGTGATTAACTTCAACTAATTAAATTGAAAAAGTGTCTTAGTCACATCTGTGATGTGACGATTAGATTATTTTTTTCTGTTGTCTCTGTAGAAGTAATTATTATATACTCATTTATTTTGATGTATAACAACATTTGCTGTTAATCGTATTTATATAACCTATAAAATTTGGCACTTATTTTAATGCGTATTGAAAGCCAAATTTAGAACAAAAGTACCCTGATGACATCTGTTATCTAATAAGACTACCAGTAGTATATAATAGGGGCTCCTGAAACAGGCTGCAGGCTGTGGATTGTGCGGATTGTGATTGTCTGTCCGCCATATTGGAATGTGACGTCACGGCGGCCATCTTGGATGAGTGTAACGGGACACAGCGTTACGGGACATAACGTAACGGGACATAACGTAACGGGACAAGTATATCACGGCAGCCATCTTGGATCCGCCATCTTGGATCCGCCATTTTGGATGACGTCATTTTGTTTTCTAGAAAATTCCGGCATTGTGTTGTCCGCCATATTGGATGATGACGTCACCGTTGCAATTTCCGTTACGGCCGCCATCTTTAACTTTATTATTTATTATCCGATTTTAATGAATTTTTTTTTAAATTATAAAAAAATTTAAATAATATAAATTTGATAAAATATTTATAAAAAACATACTTTTTAGACACGGAGTTCGGAGTCCTCGGTTCGAACCCGACGAGTGCAAAAAAAATTAAAAATGGCTACCGATCCTTCCCTCTCAGTGGACGCAGGCAGACTGACCCCCACCACTTATGTCAAAGTATACATATCTTCACCTAGTATGACGTCAAGTCCGCCATCTTGAAATTTGGACGCCATCTTGAAAATCTTTATTTATTATCCGATTTTAATGAAAAAAATTCCAAAATTCATCAAAAAATTAACGTATTTGAATTCTGTTTGATTATATCGATGTACGTCCTTGGTTCGATTCCCGGCGAGTGTAAACGGTTGATCCTTCCTCCATAAAAGCTACCTAGAATGATCTACCACCTCCAGTACCAAGGTATATATCATCAACTGGTATGACATCATGTCCGCCATCTTGTATTCATCCGCTGGAGACCGTCATCTTTTTTTCATCTGCTAGAGTGTGCCGATACCATGTAGTATAATTTTATGTTCACCATACCTTTGTCCTCAACTGTTGACATTGAACTTTGACCTTGACCTTGAACTTTGACCTTGACCTTGAAATTTGACATTGAACTTTGACCTGACCTTGAACTTTGACCTTGACCTTGAAATTTGACCTTGACCTAGAAATTTGACCTTGACCTTGAAATTTGACCTTGACCTTGAAATTTGACCGTGACATTGAAATTTGACTTTGTCCTTGAAATTTGACTTTGTCCTTGTCGACCATCATGGATCCGACATTTTATGTTCAGTACATGCTACCAGGAGCTACCACCTGCCAGAGTACTCCATCTTGTGTGTGTACTTGTATTATGGAGTACATTTCCATCTGGATAATTTTATTCTAACCCGCTACAGTGCAGTAATAATTTATTACCGAGGTGCCCCCGCCATCTTGAAATTCGACCGCCATCTTGAAATCATGTAATAATAAAGCTAGAAAAGCGGGAAAAAATCCAAAATTCATTAAATAAATCACTCATTAACTTACATATTGATTCGATTCGCTCCAGTCCTTGGTTCGATTCCTGAATGATGCAAAACATTTAATTTTATATAAAAAATAATAATTTCAATAAACCATGTTCAAAATTCTTACAGAGACTTTAAATCCTCTACTACCATCATCCTATCAGACATCAAGACCACCATATTGGAAATTCATAATTGTAATGCTAGAGATTCGTGAAAAAGTTCAAAATTCATTAAATAAATTTGTAATCTATATACTGATTGATTAAATCGACTAAGGTCCTTGGTTCGATCCCTGGCCGATACAAATCAACTTTAATTTTAAAAAACTACCAGAAAAGTGTAAGGTTCGAGAAATAAAACACCTCAAAGTCTTTTACAAACATAATATTTATTACACAATTTCTATCCTACTACAGAATCACTTGCGAAAGCCAGCAATCTTATAAACATTTAGCCCTGCATAGACGTGCATCGACTACTTCTTAGCTCCAAATGGCTCCAAATGCTCCAAACGGCCTTCAAATGGCTCCAACAGCTCCAACAACCTACAAATACTTGACAGCTCCAAATGGCTCCAAATGCTTCAAAAGGCTCCCAATGCTCCAACAGCTCCAAAAAAGGCTCCAAATGCTCCAATAACCACCAAATGCTTAACACAGCTCCAAATTGCTCCAAATGCTCCAAACGGCCTCCAAATGCTTGACAGCCTCCAAATGCTTGACAGCTCCAAATGGCTCCAAATGCTCCAAACGGCTCCAAATGCTCCTAATGTCTCCAAATTGCTCCAAATGCTCCAAACGGCTCCAAATGCTCCAAATGTCTCCAAAAGGCTCCAAATGCTTCAAAAGGCTCCAATTGCTCCAAACGGCCTCCAAATGCTTGACAGCTCCAAATGGCTCCAAATGCTCCAAACGGCTCCAAATGCTCCTAATGTCTCCAAATTGCTCCAAATGCTCCAAACGGCTCCAAATGCTCCAAATGTCTCCAAAAGGCTCCAAATGCTTCAAAAGGCTCCAAATGCTTCAAAAGGCTCCAATTTGTTCAAGAGCTCCATCTTCAATTGATTCCAACTGATTCCAATTACTTTTCTTATCGAACTTGGCATGGTTACTAACATGTCTTTATTAGTATACATTTTGACTGTCAGTGGTAACGTATTTTACACCTTTAAGTTATAAGTTTTATTTAGAAATCAGATTTCGATAAATGGTAGATACCATTTGGAAAGAAAATATATTAATTTATCTTCAAGTTTATACACATACATTTAATTTAAGCCATTATTGTATGTAGCCAGCTTCCCTCAGTTCTTTGAGTATGAAGGATATTTCTTTAATGTTCGAATAGTTTCCTGCACAAAGCGATCCATGTAGTAGTCGTAGCCTGTCAACCAATATGTTAGGATCTTCCGATGAGGTATAATCAAACTCTTCTGCTGCGTTCATTATCCTTGCATGTTTATAATAAATATTATTGTCTCTGGTGTCTTTCGTTTTAACACCAACCTCAAGGTCACTTTCGTCATCGTGCCAGTGAATATCACAAGCTTGATCAGGATAATTTATTTTATTACGACGTTTCCATCGTTTTGGTCTCACACCACCATCACAGTCTTCGCTCTTGCATGCTTTTGGTGCTTCAGCACAGTACTCAATCATGTCAGCCTTAGATGTGTCAGCACAGTCTTCGTTCACGCCAGCTTCTGATGTGTCACCACAGTCTTCAATCATGTCAGCACCAAAAACTTGATCAGGATAATTTATTTTATTACGTCGTTTCCATCGTTTTGGTCTCAGACCGCCATCACAGTCTTCGATCTTGCCTGCTTTAGGTGCTTCAGTACAGTACTCAATCATGTCAGTCAGTCAAAATACATAAACAGATTCTGCTAGCTTGTGAACTTCTCATTGTTGAACAAAGATATAGTTCTAGTACAAGCCAGAATTTTATGTATTTTTCATTTTTTTAAATTTTTTATTAATTTTTTTTATTTTTTATTATTATTTTTTCCTGAAATTTTATGATATCAAAGAAAACTTGTGGCGGTTTTCTCCGTGTGCTTCCGATTATTCTTGTCAATATTATGGCGGTTTTCACCGTGTGCTCCCGTTTATTCTTGACAGTATTATGGTGGATTTCTCCGTGTGCTCCTGATTATTCTTGACAATATTTTGATGGTTTTCACTGGGTGCTTCTGATTATTCCTGACTAGACATCTGATGGTTTTCTCCGAGTGCTTCTGGTTACTGATGAGGAATTTATCTCTGCATGAAGGATTTTTTTACTTAATGAAGCATGTCATTTTTTATTCAAGGTTGCATATAATTAGTGAACTTCTGCTACTCAATCATTACTTGTAATATTTTTATCAGGCGGAAATTAAAAAAAAAAATTATCATTACTCAGTCAAATAATTTCTGAGAAATCTAAGAAGCACTAACAGGATGGACGAACTTCCTTCTCCTTGGAGTCTAGCGAAGCCATCGTTCTATTTCGATCGTTAGTGAGCATCCCGCATCCCGCATAAAAGAACTAAATATTATTTACCTGCAAGTAACATGTGGCGACATCTGTTGTTGAAAAGCAGAACTACTTGCAAAAAGTACCTTTGAATGAGATTAATTAATTCTCGCTGATGAAATAATTAAAAAATTCTATTTAAGTAATATATCTAATTTAAAACTCTTAGTTTGCATCTGGCATTAGTCTCGGTAACTAATATGAATTCCGATTTAGGATCTGACGCTGTATCGAAACGTCATCACTGTAGATACTGTAGCAAGGTGTTTACCTTGAGAAAGAATGCTAAACGACATGAGAGAAGCGAGTGTAATTTGGGTCCTTGTCAAAAACCATTTCATTGCAGTCAGTGTTAGAAATCCTTTGGTAGAAGATATTACTTGGATAGACATTACAAGACCTGTACAATTAAGATGAATAAAGATAACGAAGACTGGGCTACAACATCGCGGAAGAGGAACGAAGGCGAAAAAGCTAATGCTAAAATTACTGATCTAGATCAAGATAATAATTTAAAATTTAAAACAAACGAAGGAAGTTGTAACCACATTAGAAATGAAAATATATTTACACCAATATCTAGTCGTCTCCATGAAAATGAGAAAGATGGAGAACCATCTGAAGCTTACAAGGTCGAAGACTTTGATGAATCATCTGAAGCGTGCATGATTGAAGATTGTGGTGACACATCTGAGGCTGACATGATTGAGTACTGTACTGAAGCACCTAAAGCAGGCAAGATCGAAGACTGTGATGGCGGTCTGAGACCAAAACGATGGAAACGACGTAATAAAATAAATTATCCTGATCAAGTTTGTGGTGCTGACATGATTGAAGACTGTGGTGACACATCAGAAGCTGGCGTGAACGAATACTGTGCTGACACATCTAAGGCTGACATGATTGAGTACTGTACTGAAGCACCTAAAGCAGGCAAGATCGAAGACTGTGATGGCGGTCTGAGACCAAAACGATGGAAACGACGTAATAAAATAAATTATCCTGATCAAGTTTTTGGTGCTGACATGATTGAAGACTGTGGTGACACATCAGAAGCTGGCGTGAACGAAGACTGTGCTGACACATCTAAGGCTGACATGATTGAGTACTGTGCTGAAGCACCAAAAGCATGCAAGAGCGAAGACTGTGATGGTGGTGTGAGACCAAAACGATGGAAACGTCGTAATAAAATAAATTATCCTGATCAAGCTTGTGATAATCACTGGCACGATGACGAAAGTGACCTTGAGGTTGGTGTTAAAACGAAAGACACCAGAGACAATAATATTTATTATAAACATGCAAGGATGATGAACGCAGCAGAAGAGTTTGATTATACCTCATCGGAAGATCCTAACATATTGGTTGACAGGCTACGACTACTACATGGATCGCTTTGTGCAGGAAACTATTCGAACATTAAAGAAATATCCTTCATACTCAAAGAACTGAGGGAAGCTGGCTACATACAATAATGGCTTAAATTAAATGTATGTGTATAAACTTGAAGATAAATTAATATATTTTCTTTCCAAATGGTATCTACCATTTATCGAAATCTGATTTCTAAATAAAACTTATAACTTAAAGGTGTAAAATACGTTACCACTGACAGTCAAAATGTATACTAATAAAGACATGTTAGTAACCATGCCAAGTTCGATAAGAAAAGTAATTGGAATCAGTTGGAATCAATTGAAGATGGAGCTCTTGGAACAATTGGAGCCTTTTGAAGCATTTGGAGCCTTTTGGAGCTGTTGGAGCTATTTGGAGCATTTGGAGCCATTTGGAGCATTTGGAGCTGTCAAGCATTTGGAGGCCGTTTGGAGCAATTGGAGCCTTTTGAAGCATTTGGAGCCTTTTGGAGACATTTGGAGCATTTGGAGCCGTTTGGAGCATTTGGAGACATTTGGAGCATTTGGAGCCATTTGGAGCTGTGTTAAGCATTTGGTGGTTATTGGAGCATTTGGAGCCTTTTTTTGGAGCTGTTGGAGCATTTGGAGCCTTTTGAAGCATTTGGAGCCATTTGGAGCTGTCAAGCATTTGTAGGTTGTTGGAGCTGTTGGAGCCATTTGAAGGCCGTTTGGAGCATTTGGAGCCATTTGGAGCTAAGAAGTAGTCGATGCACGTCTATGCAGGGCTAAATGTTTATAAGATTGCTGGCTTTCGCAAGTGATTCTGTAGTAGGATAGAAATTGTGTAATAAATATTATGTTTGTAAAAGACTTTGAGGTGTTTTATTTCTCGAACCTTACACTTTTCTGGTAGTTTTTTAAAATTTAAGTTGATTTGTATCGGCCAGGGATCGAACCAAGGACCTTAGTCGATTTAATCAATCAGTATATAGATTACAAATTCATTTAATGAATTTTGAACTTTTTCACGAATCTCTAGCATTACAATTATGAATTTCCAATATGGTGGTCTTGATGTCTGATAGGATGATGGTAGTAGAGGATTTAAAGTCTCTTTAAGAATTTTGAACATGGTTTATTGAAATTATTATTTTTTATATAAAATTAAATGTTTTGCATCATTCAGGAATCGAACCAAGGACTGGAGCGAATCGAATCAATATGTAAGTTAATGAGAGATTTATTTAATGAATTTTGGATTTTTTCCCGCTTTTCTAGCTACATTATTACATAATTTCAAGATGGCGGTCGAATTTCAAGATGGCGGGGGCACCTCGGTAATAAATGATTACTGCACTGTAGCGGGTTAGAATAAAATTATCCAGATGGAAATGTACTCCATAATACAAGTACACACACAAGATGGAGTACTCTGGCAGGTGGTAGCTCCTGGTAGCATGTACTGAACATAAAATGTCGGATCCATGATGGTCGACAAGGACAAAGTCAAATTTCAAGGACAAAGTCAAATTTCAATGTCACGGTCAAATTTAAAGGTCAAGGTCAAATTTCAAGGTCAAGGTCAAATTTCAAGGTCAAGGTCAAAGTTCAAGGTCAAGGTCAAAGTTCAATGTCAAATTTCAAGGTCAAGGTCAAAGTTCAAGGTCAAGGTCAAAGTTCAATGTCAACAGTTGAGGACAAAGGTATGGTGAACATAAAATTATACTACATGGTATCGGCACACTCTAGCAGATGAAAACAAGATGACGGTCTCCAGCGGATGAATACAAGATGGCGGACATGATGTCATACCAGTTGATGATATATACCTTGGTACTGGAGGTGGTAGATCAGTCTAGGTAGCTTTCATGGAGGAAGGATCAACCGTTTACTCTCGCCGGGAATCGAACCAAGGACGTACATCGATATAATCAAACAGAATTCAAATACGTTAATTTTTTGATGAATTTTGGAATTTTTTTCATTAAAATCGGATAATAAATAAAGATTTTCAAGATGGCGTCCAAATTTCAAGATGGCGGACATGACGTCATACTAGGTGAAGATATGTATACTTTGACATAAGTGGTGGGGATCAGTCTGCCTGCGTCCACTGAGAGGGAAGGATCGGTAGCCATTTTTAATTTTTTTGCATTCGTCGGGTTCGAACCGAGGACTCCGAACTCCGTGTCTAAAAAGTATGTTTTTTATAAATATTTTATCAAATTTATATTATTTAAATTTTTTTATAATTTTTTAAAAAAAATTTCATTAAAATCGGATAATAAATAAAAAAGTTAAAGATGGCGGCCGTAACGGAAATTGCAACGGTGACGTCATCATCCAATATGGCGGACAACTCAATGCCGGAATTTTTCTAGAAAACAAAATGACGTCATCCAAAATGGCGGATCCAAGATGGCGGATCCAAGATGGCTGCCGTGATCTACTTGTCCCGTTACGTTATGTCCCGTAACGCTGTGTCCCGTTACACTCATCCAAGATGGCCGTCGTGACGTCACAATCCAATATGGCGGACAGACAATCACAATCCGCACAATCCACAGCCTGCAGCCTGTTTCAGGAGCCCCTTTTATATACTACTACTACCCTTCTGCTGTCGTTGTAGAATAAAATCTCTATATATAAAAATCAATCATTGTCGTGCGTTAGTCTCGCTAAAACTGGAAAACGGCTCGACCGATTTGAATGATTTTTTTTTTGTTTCGTTCGCCTTATTAAGAGGATAGTTTAGGAAAAAATTAGGAAAAAACCCAAAGGAATAGCCGAAAAATCAAAAAAATTTGAATTTGGTAATTTTGTATGGGAATTGCCACTCCGAATTACTTTTGAATGTTTCTTTGTTTGTCGTCTATGCGTTCCTAAACCACTGATCCGATCTCGATGAAAATTCGCACACTTGACCTTCCCACAACGAGGAAGGTCACTGTATAGGTGAGATTAAGATGATACCAACCCTTAAAGCAGAATTAAAGGTTGCGCGCGATTCGTATGGACAGTTACCTGTAAGTATTTTATAGTATTTCCTCTTTGCTATAGTCCGAATAATAATGGTTGGAGGGAGGGTGGGGCAGATAAAGATAGAGGGAGAGAGTGAGAAAGTGTTAGAGGGAGCGAGAGGGTGAGAGGAAGGGTGAGTGATAATAGAGAAATATTGTTAGGAATAGAGAGAGCTATACTGTTAGAGATAGAGAGATATAGAGAGTTACAGAGAGGTATAGAGATAGAGTGGGATAGATACAAACTCACACAAAGTCTGTTTATGTAATCCAACTATTTAAATTTGGCAAAAAAATTAAAGAGGCATTGCAACACATGCCAGGCATTAGTTAGTCTCTATATATAAAATAATTGCAGGGCGTATATTCGCAAAAACTCGAAAATGGCTCACCGGTTTGAATAATTATTTTTTTTGTTCGTCTGAATACTGGGGTGGTTTAGGAAAAAAGAACAGTAGTATACAAATGTTCCTCCGGGGACATGGCGCTGGCGCGTGGAGCTTAAGCCGACAGCCATCTTGGATTGTGACGTCACGGCGGCCATATTGGACTCAAAAATTCCTCCAAATTCCTCAAAAATTCCTCAAAATTACTCAAAAATTACCGTTTTGAGGAAAAATTTCTCGTTTTCTTCCTCAAAAATTAAAAAATTAGGATTTCGAAAACCCTCAAAATACTTTTGCCTTAGAAAGAACACAAATTCCTAAAAGCGGCTTAAAAGTCCTAAGAGCTAGCCGCTCTAAGCCGCAGACGTCATCTAGGAGTATGACGTCACCGTTGCAATTTCCGTTACGTCCACCATCTTTTAAATATTTATTAATTATCCAATTTTAATGAAAAATTTTAAAATTTATAAAAAATAGTTAATAAAATTTAATTTAAAAATATTTAAAAACATACTTTTTTTGACATGGAGTTCGGAGTCCTCGGTTCAAACCCAGAGAGAGCAAAAAAAATTAAAATGTCGTCCGAACCTTCTTCCAAGGAAGCCGCTGGCAGACTGACTCCCCCCACCACTTATGTCAAAGTATATATATCGTCAGCTAGTATGACGTCATGTCCGCCATCTTGAAAACCCGTAATTTCAATGCTAGAAATTCCAAAAAAAATCCAAAAAAATTCTAAAAATAGCCTACTTCAAATGTTTAGTTATTTAAACGATTTCGGTCCTCGGTTCGATTCCCGACGAGAGTAAACCAGTTATTTATTAATATATTTAAAAATTTCTCAGTAAAAAGTAATAAAAATGTCTTATACCACACCCGACATTTTAATTATGTCACCACTGTATAAATTATTGTTATGGACGCCATCTTGAAAATCTTTATTTATTATCCGTTGTTAATGAAGAAACGTTGAAAATTCATCAAAAAATTAACTTATTAGAATGTTGATTGATTTGATCGATTGAAGTCCTTGGTTCAAAACTGGTCAGAGCAAAAAAAATAAAAATATAAAGCGTGTAAAAACAACACATCCTTCCTCCATGAAAGCTACCTAGACTGACCTCACACCACCAATACTAAGGTATATATATATATCGTCAACTGGTATGACGTCATTTCCGCTACCTTGTATTCGTCCGCTGGAGGCCGTCATCTTGTTTTCGTCTGCTAGAGTGTGCTGGCGACATGTTAGTATAATTTTCTGTTCACCATACATTTGACCTCGAATGTTGGCATTGAACTTTGACTATGACCTTAAAATTTGACCTTGACCTTGAACTTTGACCTTGACCTTGAAATTTGACCTTGACCTTGAACTTTGACCTTGACCTTGAAATTTGACCTTTGAACTTATACTTTGACCTTGACCTGGAAATTTGTCTTTGTCCTTGACCATCATGGAGCCGACATTTTATGTTCAGTACATGCTACCAGGAGCTACCACCTGCTAGAGGACATTGCCACCATCTTGTTTTCGTCTGCTGGAGGACACCATCTTGTGTGTGTACTCGTCTTACCATCATTACCATCATGCTAGTTTTATTCTTACCCGCTAGAGTGCAGTAATCATTTAGTATTACTGAGGTGCCCCGGCATCTTGAAATTTGAGCACCATATTGAAATCATGTAATTAATTAGCTAGAGATTCGGGAAAAATTCCAAAAGTCACCGAAAAAATCACTTATTAATTTACATATTGAATCGATGGATTCCTGTCCTCGGTTCAATTCTTGACCAGTGACAGATGTAACTAAATATTAAACATATTTAAAATTTGGTTTTCCATTACCTTTCGTGGAATTTATTAATCATTCAAATATTTCAGTGATTATGAAAACAATTCCGTGTTGTTTTACAGTGTTCATTACAATGCCAAGGAGAGGACGAGCTGACATTGGTCGTCTAAGTCATTTAAATGCGCGGCGAGCTACTTCATGTGCGAACCGCACTGATGACCACTGAAGTTTGCGGAATTAACTTGGAGTTTCCATGTTTCGCTCATGGACAACTGTTTGTCGCGCGTTCGCGTGTCGGAAAGCCATCATTTTTGCTTATTTGTGAACCGGAAAACAAAACAAAAAATGAAGTTTACCAGAAAGCTTTGCGTTCAATGTTAACTGCATTTATCTTTCGTATAAATAAAATACATTGAATTCATTTAAATTACAAACGAGTTTCATTTAATAACCAAACAAAACCCAGACCGTACATAAAGCGGCTAAAATTCTCGATGTCAATGAATTAGATTTGGAAGGTTGATAAGGATTGAGAATCGCTTATGAAGAGTTACAATAAAATTAATTTTAGGTGGTACGAAGTTCGCCGGGTCATCTAGAATTATTTAATGAGGAACTATATTTTTTTGTCAATATAACTTGTAAGAATTTAGGCCACTAATGAGCTGATGATCCTTGTGAGAAAACATGGTCATATTAATGAAATTATTGTTTAACGATTGGTTCTTATGGCGTGTTTCAATTATCAAATTATTTGTACGTCTGTAAGTGGGTTAAAATTGAATTCCATAAATACATACACACATAAATACAGGTAAAGTTAATACAGCGTGTTAAAAAGAAGCAAGCCATGCGCAGAACACCAGAATAGGTCTACTTGATCATTAGTACATGTTCGAAGCTTTTCCCGATGCGTGTTCGCGGGCCGTACCGAAGAACGCTCAATGGCGTCGTCTTCCGCCTTGAACCGTAACGAGCGCCAAGTCGAGATATCGATTGTGACTTTGAAGAGGGGTCGATCCGCGCGACTGCGAACGGCGGAGCAGGGAGGGCAGACGCTGGCAGCGAAGGGGCCGATGATGGACGCCTTGAATATGCATGGCGTCCAGGGCTGATTGCCGCGGCGGCCGCCAGAGGCGCCGTCCATTAGGGGGATCCCCTGCCCGCCTGAATACTGGATGACGCCCGGTCCTGGAGCCGGGGGGGGGGGGGGGGCTAATGCCGCCGGCTATCGACATGACATCTCCGGAGCAGCGGGAAGCCCTTGGCCCTTGGAGAGGACTGTCGCTTGGCGTCCCGTCACTTAACCCCCCTCCACCCCCCCCCCCCTCCAATTCCTCGCTCTTCGCCGGTCAGCGAGCGAGTCGCCGTTACGTCACCTGACAGTGAATCGTGATAAGCGCGATAACGTAATTAACTTTACCACGAGGAGACTGGATCAAAGTATTATGTTTGGACTTAAAAGGCTTCTTCGGAAAAATCACTGCAAAAATCTCTGCAAACCATTTGAGAATTTCTAAACGAAGTTACAGAATGTGGCAAAACTAACCAAAAAATTTGCAATAACCATTGGGAAATTTTGAATTCAAGTGTGCAGACAATAAACGAATTTGGCCAGTTCCTCCCCAAATATCGGATCAAGGATCAACTACCAACCCTCACAGAATGAGGGAAAACCTTCAGCGATCTCTGTCATAGAGGGCCTGATAGTGGGTTTGACCAAAATACTGTCGTTTGATTGCCATTAAAAAAGTTAAGATATATGCTATTTGTTTAGTATTTGCGGTTTTTATATAGCTATCTTTTGTTATTTTTTACTTGCATTATTTAGCAATTTTTTAATTTTACTTTTATATAATAGATATGATATAATATAATTTAAATATGGAATGTAGCATCCATCGAGTGTGTTAATGTAAATGTAAAAAATAATAATAATAAATAATGCATGTCAGTATATCTATTCGGAATGTTCTCTCTGCTCTTTATCGTTTAAAATTTTTAGTCTCTGATAACTAGTGGGCTATTATACCTGGAGGAAAATAAGATTTACTTTAGTAAACAATAGTTGGTACTGGTTATATTTTAAATACTGACAATGATAAAGTCTGGCTTGTAACCCCAGCATAATCTCGGGAAGGGAAGTTCTGCGACGGGTCACCATTGCCTGATGCAGTATCGAGATGCGAGGGCAACACTTGTTCCTCGACCCAGGCAGGAGCTAGGACATTAAATCAATTGTCCTGGCCGGTGATGAAAGTCAAAACCTCTGACTCACCGGCCACAACACCTAACAGCCAAACTGACGTCGGACTACTTCTACTAAAAACTACACTAACTTTGGCATTGACAGGCCAATTTTTGGCTATGTATATACAGCCTAGTAGTAAAGTTTCAAAAGGAATAATTTAAGCCCGCATAAAATCTATTACTACTCTCTCCCACAAAAAAAAACCTTTAGAAAATTATTTCTTTTTTCTCTTTTGCTTGGGACTATAACCGGGTATTCAGTAACATAGTCTTACAGAAACAACGATGATTGATAAATTGTGATTTTGACTGGTTATTTAGGACACATTAATAAGGGTATAGGTGTTGAATATGCTACAAATGTACCCTAGCAGTATTATTGTGCACATTACCGCCTCAAAGCCTTAGATAAGTCATGTGTTGTGATGCCCTACCCGTGACTTACATGGTACTCAGATTTATGCTCATGCGCAGAGCTCACTTTTTGGTTATTTCATCCGTATGCGGACCCGCGTCTACCGCCTTATACTTGTTCACCTTCGTGAACATCGGGGGACCGAGGCTACAGGATTACTGAATGAAACTTTATGAAAGCGAAACTATCCCGAAATAAATGTTGTACACTTTAATGGTGATGACAAGAAATCATCTAAATTTTTAAAAAAAATATCGAGATAATTATAACAAAAGACTTGAATACTCATAGTTTCTTCCCCGTTTTAGTCTCTCCGTAGCGAAGTTGTAAAGTGGAAGGAAAACGGAAGCAAGAGTATGGTTAATAGCAAGTTTAAACCAGTCAAGAAGACAATTTAAAAAAAAAAATTGTTTTAAAATGTATTATTGGGTTACGAACACTATAATTCATGTAAAATAAATTAAGAATTATCTGTTTGTGCAGTTTCTATAATAACTTAAACACATTTTACGGTTTGTTCTTTAGGTTATTTCTCATTAGATATGTCAATGGCCGTTAGTTTTTAACAAATAAATTAATTTAAGATATAAAAATAATCTTAATTAAAGTATGTATGTGCATATATATAAATATCTATTTAATTTTATATCCTCATGCCAAGTAATATTATTGTGTTACAAAAACTTGTTACCAAATGATGATAAGAATTCAAAAAGGCTATTCGTCATGTGTAAACGAGACACGATTATATTTTTTGTCTTTCATTATTATTGTGTTAACGTAAAGAAAAATGTTGTATACAGTTACTTCAACAACGTGCTCGTTCCGGGTGAGCAACTTTTCCACGCAGGGCACAGGTTTATTAAAACGGCTGCCGATCTGTTCCCTTACTGGGATTCAGTTTGGAACACGGCCCGCGAGTTAGGTTACGGTGGTGTACCAACATGGCATTGCTTATTCGCTACCTTAGCCGAACGTTTTGGAATACTACCCTCAATTTTCTGTCAACAGCGCAATCATTACAGACATTGAAGGGTTGAATGGACGGGAACGGAGTAGTAAAGTAATGTATTGGTGGGGAAGGTAGAACTGTGCCCATCCACCAAAACTAAAACCACCTCCGTATGCTAGCAATGTCTGCCACATTTCCCTCTTGCGAGAGAAAACCTAGTTTGCCTCCATCGGAAATGGAAAATGTATCTCCCCAGCGGGATACGAGAGATTCAACCACTCGACCTCCAAGGCCGCAGCCAGGTTTTTGTGAAGGAGGTGTCAGGTTCAACCAAAATATTTGTTTTAATCACTAAGTTATCTTTATAGTTAAACTAAAAAAATCATTGTCGAAATAAAATTCCGGGGAATAGTGGACTAAGAAATCCAACGTTTACTCATAGAAATACATATAAGCAATGATTTGGCTTGAGAAAAGAAAACTAAACATTTTATATTTTGGTTATTATTAAATTGTTTTAATATTTTGTTGGTAAGTCAATTTTGGAAGAACACGTTAAAACAAGTCATGAATACATATATATTGTTGTTATTAGATATACCAAACACTCACGTCAAGTTTGTATGAAAGAAATGCTTACAAAAACACGAATGCACACAGAAATTAAATAAAGAATACTTGATACACAATCCCTGCAGTTTGTGTGTGTGTGTGTGAGGCATGCCGGGCTATAACGGGGAGGATATACATCATTGTAGCCCACTGAGGATTAAAAAGTTCCCTTCAAAATATTATCCCGGTAACCGTGTGTAGCTAGTTTGCTACAGTTGTGATATTGTTTTATTAAGCTCTGGAAGGGAGGGGTCCCCCTGGCTCCCCCGTGTGACCTCGGCAGCTGCTGTCGGTGGACCCGTGTTCGTGTCCCGGCTCGAGCCGCTGGGGGCGCTGTCCTGGAAGATGGCGGTACCCCAGCCGGAGCGGGGGCGCAGCTGATAACGGCGATATCTCGCGGGGGTGGGGGAGGTGGGGGTCGGCTGCTCCGTGATTCATCACAGGGGCTGCAGCTGTTTCTTCTGGCGGCGGCGGGGGCGGCGCTGCGCGAATATCAACACAAGCGCCCGATGTAGGGGCGGTCCTCGCTGCCTTATCTCGGCCTCTGGAAGTCATTACTGCCTGCCCATCCCCTCCCAGCTCCAGCCGGTGATCCTATAGTTCTTATCGCCGGCTGGGACGTGGCGACTACGCCTGTAATTAGAGTGATAGAATAACGGTGCTAGGGAGTCGGAAGGCGGCGCGGGAAATATAGGCTGGGGAAAACTGAGATAGGAGCCGGCGAACAAAGCGCGATGATAAACTACTGTGGGGAGGGAAGGGGGAAATAAGGAGGAGATGCCACGGCTGGGCTCGTGAGTTACTGGCTGGCTCCATAGTGGCGTCGCGGCGGCCTGCTTCCTCGGAGAGCAAGCAACTGCTTCGTTTCACTTCCGCTCACTCGCCTTCGCGCCATGGGCCCTCGACAGCATGGGCCGTCGGCTGAAGGAGCCTCAGAGGCATGGGCACTCGGCTGAAAGGGCCCTCGATTGCATCGGACCTTGGCAGAATTGGCCCTCAACAACATGTGACCTCGGCGGAATGGGCCCTCGACGACATGGGACCTCGGCTGAATGGGCCCTCGATGGCATGAGCCCTAGTGGCATTGGCCTCGGTGGCATGGGCCCTTGAAGTATGGGCCCTCGGTGGCATGGGCCCTTGAAGTATGGGCCCTCGGTGGCATGGGCCCTTGAAGTATGGGCCCTCGGTGGCATGGGCCCTTGAAGTATGGGCCCTCGGTGGCATGGGCCCTTGAAGTATGGGCCCTCGGTGGCATGGGCCCTTGAAGTATGGGCCTACGGTGGCATGGGCCCTTGAAGTATGGGCCCTCGGTGGCATGGGCCCTTGAAGTATGGGCCTACGGTGGCATGGGCCCTTGAAGTATGGGCCCTCGGTGGCATGGGCCCTTGAAGTATGGGCCTACGGTGGCATGGGCCCTTGAAGTATGGGCCTACGGTGGCATGGGCCCTTGAAGTATGGGCCCTCGGTGGCATGGGCCCACGGTGGTATGGATCCTCTGTGGAACGGGCCCTCGGCGGAACGTGCCCTCGGCGACATATGCTCTCGACGGTTTGGGCCCTGAAACACGCCGAGCTCACACTGAGATGACTACGTGATTGTGGTAACCAGAACGCCTGAATCACGACCCTTCCAAAAAGTCAACAATATCTAACTGGGATTCAAGTACGTAACTGTTCATTCAACATATGTATGTAGTGAAGAATAATTATTCAGATCTTTGTGTTTAAATTATTATTCTGTTTTATAATCTTAATTTTTGATCGCGCTTCACTAAAAACCTATTACCAATTGATGACATTGGCGATTCTTCACCCAGTTCCCTGGGTAATTGTTTTGTTGATTTTATTCATATCTATTGACCTTGCTGTCCACGACTGTTCTTTGTTTCTTCTCAGCACATTTTTCTCAGTGTACAAATTCCTGTATACCATTTCTCTTTAATCATTTTGTTATAGCTTGGGTTTCGTAATGCAATTTCATGGTTTCATAGCTTCTACATATGTTTCTTTGGAGAACACAGCCTTCAGGTTGAAACAACATTCTCTACTTGAAAGATTTTTCCTCTCTGAACGTACTAGTAGGTAATTATGCATTAGTGAACCCGGATAGCGTATAGCAAGACCTTCATTTACAAACTTTTTTGTGTTATTTAAGTGAAAAGACGTATCTATTACCTTATTTTAAGTGTGCCTTTTTCAAACGTTTATAATATTATTCAAAATATATATATATTTTTTTAATTTTCTTAATTTCAAAATTTTTAACAATTTTATTCTTGTTCTATTTATTTAAAAAAATTAAACTCATCAGAGTTTCGTGAAATGAAACAACTTTCTTAAGTTATAAGAAACAGTAACATTGTAATACACGAAACCGACATGACATAAAATTTGAAAGGCAATCAAAAAACTTTCTGATGTCAATATCACATATTTTGTACAACTACATAGTTTCAAAATTTAATAAAAGTTAGCCAAGTTAATTTTGCATGTGAACCAAAATACAATTAGTAACAGTAGAACCGTATTTAAAATTCGCACCCAATTTCAAATTGCTAAAATACATTTTATTTCTAACACACATTTCACAGGCTAACATTTTTCATGTTAGAAAATACTTCCAGATGGTTTCAAAACGGTTTTCCTCTTCGCGTTTTTCATAAGACTACGAATCACATGCTATCACATTGTTGTGTTGATCAGTTGCGAGGGATGCCCAAGTATGCCGGGAACACCACGTAGGCCTATCAGTGTTTTCTTTTTCTTTGTGGTTTTTAATACTTTCGCACTTCGGTGCATATCAGGTAAGTAATGAAAAGAAACACAAAGCTCAGCTTACTCAATTAAATTCACAACTAGAGATTAAAAACCTTTTTTATATAGGTAATAGTGCATATTATAGAGTAAATGTTTTTGACAATTTCGATATGTGTAACATATATATTACAGACAATTGAAAGTTATACTTCCGAGATATTTTGTGAAATATAGTGGCTCTTTTAGGTAGATTTCAAAGAAATACTACCTATTGTAACCGTTACCATGGTGCGACTTTCGAAATTTTTTTATAAAGTTTTTCATTTCCTGGTCCAGAGACACCAAAACCATCGTCAATTAAAATTTATATATATATCGCTTTATGGGGGACACGATAACTGTCGCAATTTTTCACAAATTACTTCCAAACTGATGAATAAAATCTATTAGTGGAAAATCTCGGTCGAATACCTGGCTAAAGATGTAGCAATGAGGAAGGTATTTTTTTAATATAAAAAATTGCTATTACTCCCATTATATGGAAAATATCTCAACCGTTTGAATGTATTATAACTCATAGGAGTAATACCAAAATCTTTTGTCTGAAAATGATTTCATACGACCAACCATTATTACAAGGAGTGGAATAAACAAGTGTTGGAGAACAAAAATAAATCGTAACTCTTTTCGTAGGCACACCATCAAATTGTACGAATTGCATGTAAATATAAATTTTATTCAAAACTTTTGTCTGAAATAATTTAAGATTAGATAACCATTACAGCAAGGTGTTGAAAAAACCTGGGCTGAAATAAGAAATTAAATTAATTTTCCCACCATGTTTTCTATGGAATTATTGTTCATTTATGTTCAATTTTTCTAAAAATTGTCGAGAACTATTATCTGAAGTAAATTTTATGTAGTAAATCATTACTGCAAAGAGTGGACTAACAAGGGTAGAAAGGAAATAATAGTCATTACCTTTTTTATATAAATACTACCAAATTCATTATAATTTATTGTAAAATATCTAAACTTTATCTGAATCTTTTGGCTTATACAATTTTTAATGAAACGAACTATTACTGTAAAAACCGGGGTTTGAAATTAAAAATATGTATTTTCCCTAGTATCAAATTTGTCAGAATTTATTAATAACCAGTTTAATTTACCTACCTTAAACATTTGTCCAAAAAAAATTTATATGACCATTAGGTAATTAATGCAAGGAATGAAAAATAGTTTTGGATGCAAAAATGATTGCATAACTACCTTATTACGCATAATATGAAATTCGTTAAGACAATTTCTGGATGCATTAAGTTAAAAATATTTCAAGTATTTTCGCTGCACGGAGTATGAGAAAATGTTAAAGCTTTTTTTATATATTCGCAAACATCAAGTTTGTTATGTACATTAAGTACTTAAAATGTTCCAGGAGTTTATAGCATTTTCCAGAACATTTCCAGAAGTAAAAATTGGTTCTTAGAAATCTACCTATGCATGTAGGCTGAGCGGAAATGGATTTTCTTAAGTATTTGATTTTCAAAACAGTTGAATTTTTTAAAAGTCTATTAGGTGGTGGTCACCCTTCCAAAATACATGTTTTAAGATAGATGTATTACGAAACAACTGAAAAATAAGAATATTTGACATGGTTTTATCTCATATATTTGGACTGCAAGTAAAGATCAGATTGAAGGATTGCTTTAATTATGATGAATATTTAATTACAAAAATTCTTTCATATATTCAATGGTCATATTTTACTCTTCTCGTTCAATTAATTGTGTCATAATGCAATGTGTTGTCGCACGCCCGGAATGGTTGCACTTGCTACTTTGCCCAAAACTCGCGCGAACAATTACCCTGTAAGTACTCTCAACAGTAATCGGGAAATCATTGAAAACTGCCCTGGTATAATATCGAATGTTCTAATTCATTAGCTATGCACTAGCGTTTAACTGATTGTAGAGTGAACATGACTGGTTTGTATTAAACGACTGCACTGCTGACACACCAATCATGAACAGTGTCGGGTAAATGTTCTGCCAATATTGCGTCTCGGTTTATGAGTCAGGGCCTATTCACAGGAGGTGGCAAGGAAAGACAGCTGCCCCCACCCATTCCTGAGTGGGGAAAAATATATAAGCAGCAAAAAGCTCTAGTTGGAGGAGTATAATGATGTTCTTTTGTTTGTTATTATTTATTATTTTATGACACCATAGGAAAGCGGTAGATTTATAAAAATACCCCCCCCCCCTCTTCATTTTGCTGAACCTCTTACAAGTCAAGTATAACAAAAGTGCGTCTGTGATTTTGCCGAAACATGTAAAAGGAAATTAATTAAGGTATGACTTTAGTAACAAGATAGAAAATTATAAATTTGAACATTTTAACCCGTTTTT
This sequence comes from Bacillus rossius redtenbacheri, assembly GCF_032445375.1. Taxonomy (NCBI): domain Eukaryota; kingdom Metazoa; phylum Arthropoda; class Insecta; order Phasmatodea; family Bacillidae; genus Bacillus; species Bacillus rossius. Next base: position 245,944,513 of record NC_086330.1, read on the forward strand.
CCAAACCAAGAACAATGTTAAAGTTTGTGTTTCAGTAAGTTCTCCAAGTATATATTGTTCGTGTTGTGCTCGGTGTCGGCTGCCCCCCCCCCCCCCCCCCTCACAGGGAAGACAGCCGACAACTCCGGCACTCTCCCGGGAGGCAAGTCCCGCGCACAACACGATGCGAACTGCAAAACAAACCAACTATTCAAACTACCCGCGCGCATAGCTGGCATTACTCCCCGAAAACAGGGTGCTTGCCAACACCTCCAATGTCGGCTAAGTGAAAAGGATTGAACAGCTTAAAAATTAAGTATAATTCTGCATAAACTAGCAATTAAAAAATAATAAATATTTCAACACTGACTGACCGTTCAAAAATACAATGAGTAAAACATGATTAAAAACTACTGACTATGCACCACAGCAACATTGTGCTTTAAACATATATTATATTTTAATATAAGAAACATTAACCAATATATACTACCAGTCCGAGAGGTTGTGGATTGGGCGTGGCTTAGCATTTTGACGCACTCTCGATCGTGCAAAAAACGCTGTGCGTACACAGGTTTGTAGGGCGAAACGAATCCCAGCACAATCACACTCTTCTGTTTCATTCCCACTGCCGGCACGGACCACGTTTCGTAAAAGTTAACTAAACACCGCTGCGATCTTTGGAAGATCGTTACTACTGGGTCCGCAGTCGCCGCGCCGCGCGACCTCACGCTCTCGCGCCAGTGTCTCCCCCGCCCCCTTCCCTCCCGGGCTCACTCGCGCTCACCCAGACTTCAACCATTTACCTACACTCAAATACCTTCAACTAAAATAAAGATAAAATAAAATGTATCCACATCTACGAAAATAAACAAGTAAAATTTAACTATAAAATTGTATACTAAAATAAACTTCACATGTTTGCATTTGACAGTGTTCTCAGTGTTTCTTTTAAGTCATTGCCAAATTAAGACTAAAATCACCAAAATTTCTGGCTTACCATATACCTAAGAGGAAAGACGTGTAAATTAAACCAAGGTAATATTAACTGATATAAAAATTACCGAAAGACTTCGCCATTAGCAGGTACGCCACAACGTAAAGTACATCAGTGTCTGTTAAGTGGTCGCATTGATCTCAAAAGTTACGGTAACACGTGGTATATTACCTAATGTGCATGGTTCGCCGGCCTTGCATTTGTTTCCGGTCTCCGCCGTTTGTTCACCTCCCCCCTTCCACTCCGAGGGAGTAAACTTCACAACCGCTGCAGCGGAACGTCGCTCGCTGCCGAGAGCGCGCGGGAATGCCTGCTCCTCGCACCGGCACCGCCACTGCGCATGCGCACCTCCCCCTTCCTGCTGGCCCACTCGACCCCCCACCCTCTCCGCGGCAGGCTGGCGCCACGGCGCGCAATCGAACGTAGGAAAATCGCATCAGTCGCGATAATTGGGTGCATCGGGGGAGGGGGGGGGGTGTAGTGGGCAGCAGCGGGGACGCCCCGTGGCTAATGGGCCGGGGAAAATGGCCGTGGAGCCGAGCGAGTGACGGCCGGTGAGGCGTGTCCGGCGCTCAGAGGTGACGCGGTTACACGACTGCAATGCGAGACGAGGTTCATCGGCGTCCCGCGAGTTACAACAACTCCATGTGTGAGCGGGTACTCGTCTGTCACAGTGGCAACCTAATGCAAGCTTACTTCTCAACAGGACGGAAACTTCAACGCATTACTCTGCCTTATGATTTTGCCTGTTGTGATACACCGACTTTGTTTGGCTGGGAATCACTGTATTACCCGGTTTTAACTTTGACTGTACGGATTTTAAAATGAGAGCGATTTTCAAACGCTATACACACAATGTTTGAATGTATGGAGTCTCTAATATTTCCCTCCACTAGTTTGATAAATTAACTGCTTGGCTCAAGGAGTCCTCACGTAGCTCCACCTAATGTCCGGTCAGTCCTGTAGATTTTTACTTGCCAACAAACACAATTTTCCTTGTCAATCAAAGTAGGTGGCAAGAGATATTAGTGACTAAACGTGGTCTTTTGTAACAAATATCATGCATAAAACATTTTAGAGTAGGGTCAATTATGAAAACAGAACATATTACAACAAAAAATGATAAAGTTTGAAATAATACAATATTAAATAATTATAATAGGCTACAAAATTAATATTGTGTTAATAACAAAGAAAAAGAATTCTCGTTGTTGTACTTTTATTTTTTATGAAAGTGCCGTGAAAAGTGATGGACTGGAAAAGGCATGGGAGAAAGCAGTATGCTACTGTAGTTGGAAGCAGTGGCGTAGCCAGGATTTGTGTATGGGGGGTGTTAAGAAGCATGCCCCCCCCCCCCCCCCGTATTAAAGCGGGGGGTCCGGGGGTCCTCCCCCGGGAAAATTTGGATTTTAAGGTGTAAAATAGTGTTTTTTTTTTAACAGTTTTCGGTACTTAAATTTAAATATTGTAATGGTAAAAATTTTATTAATTTTAATATGAAATTTGTTTGAGTGATGAATAAGAAATTAATTAAAGATTTGGTGCTAAGGGGGGGGTTCGAACCCCTAAAACCCCCCCCTGGCTACGCCCCTGGTTGGAAGGGATCAAATGCAATCAGACACGCGGGGCATAGATAGCCACAGTTGATCACAGGCTCTCGAGAAGCAGGATCGACGACTGCGGGCGCCTGCGAGCACAGCAGTCCGGCTCACCAGTTGCTGCTGCCTCACGTATCCCTGATGAGTGCCTCGCAGATACCGCTGCAGGCATCATGTGATGGCAGTGTTCCTGGGGAGTGAGCTGGTGGCTGGTGGTGAGGCAGTACGCTAACTGACCTGGCATTCTGAAGTCATGCTCGCTGCACGGCCGTCCTTAGGGATCGTCCATTAATCACGTGAGGCTCGAAAGGGGGGGGGGGGGAGGGGGTCGGGAAAAATCACGTAATATCACAAAGTGGGAGGGGGGGTGTAGAGAGATATCACGTGTATTTATTTTTTCGTGCAATTTCTACTAAACCGAAAAGCGACGCGTGACCTGACTCGCCGTAGCCAGGCAACAATATCCCCGCCCGCCGCAACATGAACCACCCGGCTCGGCTTGCCAGTCGCCAGTAAGACTGTGATTTTGGCGCCGAATACATGCGTATATCACATATAAACCTTTCCTTTATTATTTTTATGCCAGTGAGAATAAACCTGCAACCTTAATGTGTGTCTGGACATTTTTATCACTGTGCTTAATTTTCCAGAATTAAATTAGATCATACCTATATTTAAAGATAATATTCTGAAATTTTTAAAAATATTTCGTACCAAAAAAATGCACGTGATTTATTGGGGGGGGGGGGGGGGGGTTAGTCTGAAACCTCACCACAAATCACTATGGGGGAGGAGGGGTTAAAAATTTGCTAAGAAAACATCACGTGATTAATGGACGACCCCTTACATCGGTTCCAATGCTGGTCCCGTTGGCAAGCCTGCGCCTCTCAGCAGTGAGGTCAGCAGGCGTGTGCCCTAGTGATACAGGGCAGACATGAGTGTGAGAAAAAACCCACCTGACACAAAAAAATGACCCCAAGTTCATCATGGAGTCTACGAAGTAGTTATCAGTTCTTAAGTTGGTCACTCTTATTAGCAAAACCAGCCGTAGCTACTTAAAGGCTAGTGCTAGAAGTTTGTTAAATAGTTTTTTAAAGTACTCGCTAGGAAGTAGTCATGAAAATTTCATCATTAATATAGTAACGTCAAACTTAGGCGCCAACAACGCGTTAACTACCAATTATCATCAATTTTAGTTATAACTAAACGTTAGTTTCACAATCCAAATTGGAATTTTTTCATAATTTATTAACGTATGTATATTGCAAATATACTCCATAAATTCTAACTTTCTTGAAATTTAAAACTTGAAAAAATCCGGAAACGACTCGCCAGAAATCGCAGCCAGCTCATTTATTGTATGGTCAGCGCAGCCCTCTCGCACAGTCTAGAATTATAAGCAACTACATTATCGTAATGAAGTGCCCCTTAGAGCCTATTGCTTATAGGTACAGCCTATGTACAGGTTCCACGCTACCACTGCTACATGACGAATTTATTCAACTGCACGAAAGATGATTGCACATAACCTAAAATCCCCTGTTAAATAAATGTATAAAATATTTTAGCCCAGTAAAAGCTATGAAAGTAGATAAACTTGTACACTAATTTCTCATGTGTTTAAGGACAGATATGTAATTTCCTTTGCAGTAAAATTGTAGAATAAAAAACGTTTAATTTGTAAAAATTTACGGGTACTTTATATTTACGTGTATATTTTTAAAAAAAGGGGTTGTTTGTAAAGTCGGTTTACGGACGATAATTTTACGTGATAACGTCATAAGAAAACATTGATGAAAAATTGCATACTTTTTAATTTTCAAATATTATTTACAGTTTTTTTTCAAATTTAATTCAAATAATTTGTTTAAATAAAATCACGAACAATTAGTTAAAAAGCCCGCCTTAACCTAATTTATATTATAGAAGATTTTCTCGCACGGTGGTTGGCCGGTTCTTGCACGCTCGGCTCAGGCGGAACGTGCGTGCAGCCGGCGTTCATCGATTTATAAGACGTTATCGCGTCAATAAAATTGTTGTGTTTAAACTTACATGTATATTTGGTTTCTAGTAGTTTTGAGCTTGTTCTTGGGAAGAAATGATGTAAATTATAACAATAATTCACTAAGATAAAAGTTATAAATTCAACCTGAACCGTTGGTATTTGAAAGATGCTATCAAGAAAAGAAATATAGTTTCAGGAATTTTCGGGGCAAAACAACCTCACTACGACGCTACGAGCCGTTAACACGCTCGCTGTTGAGCCGGTAAGTAGGCAGTTGAGCGCACACAGCTTCATAATGGGTGGTGTGACAGTCAGGGAAACACAACCAGCCATTAGAGCTCATGACGTTACATAGCTGCAAGCCATCATCACGTAATTGACATCGGACAAATAATCCACTTGCTGTACTCAGTTCGTCCCAACCATGAGCAACATTGAGCAATTGTACAAATCCTAGCTTATATTATCATATATAAAAGTATATACAATGCATGAACAAGTATTGATTCTGCTTGTTTTAAATAAATGAAATTGGCTTCTTGCAAATAATTGCAGGCTGAAAAGACAGCTATTTTTAAAGTTTCCTGAACTTATTTTAGAGAAGACTATGATATGAATACAGTAAGTTTAATTTGTTCAGAGCCGCAGAGTTTTAAAAAAAGACCGGAATAGTGACGGGATGTTCCCGAAACATCTGATTACTTATTTTAAAAAGTTAAAATGACGTGAAAGGGGAAGGGGGTTTATCTTCGTTTGAAGCTATTTAATTAACGGTGCACGCATGGTGACAATTTCACAAATACTTTTGATGAAACTTAAGATTAAATGACGTGTGACACGTCATTGGATGTAAGCCCACTACAATATTGTTAAAACAGTGTTTGTGTACACGGTCGATCTTTTTTCTGTACTATAATGGGAAAGTAATGTGATGTAATGTAATTATTCCTAACTCAATCAGAAAAGAAGAGCTATGCCGAATAATTTCAAGAATAATAGACTGAATACGAAAAACTTGCATATTTGTAGATTTACAGCCAGTAAAAAGAGGAAAACGTTTGAAAGCTTGGGTTTTTCAACCTGAATTTTTAGCTTCACGGAATGATCACGTAATAGAAATGTGATAAGCACAATATTAAATATTTAGTTGTTCTGTCACTACCGATAAGCAAATAAAAAACTTAAGAGATGTGTCGGCAGTTTTAAAATTTTCTTTGACCTAGAAGTAATGATTTTTTTTTGTATACAAAATCTAGCTACTGGTAGTAATATTTCACTAATTTATTGTTAATAGAATTCCCCTTATTTAGAGAAATTTCCACGGCTTCATCTCAAAAGATGAGTACCGAGACAGCAGATAATCATGTAGGAAGCGCGAACGTTGGCCTGCAATACGCTAAGTCAAACCAAGTACATCGTTGCCAGCTTGCTGTCATATGCTCACTCGAGCTGGCCAGGTTAAGTTTAATAGATTAATAAGGACACTTGCTAATGTGTCGCAACCTTTAAACTAAATTTTCCAATAAGCTTAAATCAATCTTTATAAGGCAAGCTAGTTCAGAAAATCTATTTCACTTCATTACAATATCTTTCGGCCGAAATGTTCTGAGGGTATAGTCACGTTAGTTATTTTTAAGGATTAAGTTGTCCACCCCGGGTACTTTCGCAAGCGAGAAACTTGGAATACCTTGCCATAGGCAATGGGTTTTCTCGGGGTTTACCTTTTCCTCCAGCAATGAATTTCTCTCACGGACTCCACCACGCATCCTCCAGGCAGCCAGCTTTATCCGCAGGCGAGGCCTGTGCGGGGTTTCCAAGTGGACGCGACTGTACCGGGCGGGTGTTTTACGACGCCGCCCGGGCTGGGAGTGTCCTGTCTCCAGGACCGGCGCACGAGTTACTGCGATGATAATGTTCGCAGCTCCCTCGCTCTCACAAGGACGCCCGAGGGACGCTCGGTCGCTAACTCGGCGCTCACACCCGCCACGAATCATCGCGGACTCAATTCCCGCGCTCTGACTCTCTGACGCTCTGACGCTCTGACAATCTGACTCTCTGACGCTCTACGTTTCATCTACAAGTGTTGTTACTCTCATACCTAAGGATGAATGGTTCTGCTCACACATAACCCGATGAAGATAAACTAATATCTAATCACCTTAACTGTTTAAGGTTTGTATGCGGATGTTAGAATTGTTGTGCTGCTCTGTGAAAACCAACTGAAGTTTTTTTACATGATGTAGGCAACCCGGTACGTTGGACCTATTCTCTCCCCCTCTCGCCCCTTTCAAGACTTTCCACTTTAAAATTACCTACCTTTTTGGAAATTAAACTAGTTATATTTTATTTGGATTGATTAAATATACTAAGTATTAGAAATGTATGCTTTGCTTACCCAAGACCATAAAGTACCTTTAATATTTTACCTTCTCCGAAAACAATATAATTTTATTCTTTTCATTAAAACCTGTAGTCTGTGTGTACATAATACGATTTTTTTGATAGATATCTGTGATAAAATTTTAGCTTTAGGATACCAACTTTTAGCCTATATTAATAATTTGATTTACTTTTAACGTATCTTTAATGTATTTGATTTAAATACTCTTAAGGTATCTCATATTTAATTTTTAATGTAATTAAAAAATTAAGGGAGTATTTAGCTTACGTTGCAGGTACACGGCATTCATGGGTTTTGATAAAAAAATTAGTGAGTATATTTAAATTATTTGCTAGTTTTTTTACTGTTAAATTTTATCTTCTGTTAATTTTACTAACATAAGCATTTTTGGTGAGCTTACTGTACGTATTTAACATTGTATTGTTTCTAAATCTAAAATAATTTTATTTGAAAGTTATTTAACCCCCGTTGTATAAAAAGACAAGAAGACGATGGGTTTACGAAACACTTGGACTGTGGTATAATTTAATATTAAAGAAATGTTTCTGGAATTTTTGAACTAATAAAAAAACACACTGTCTGAAGATGGTGAAAGGCGTGGATTTGCTGAAGCAGGGTTGACGGAATGTAACGGTCACTCGTGAAATATCCGGTTGGACCTGCCGGGAATCCAAGTAGGATTGCCTCACTGTGTTGGGCCGGGGGGGAAGGGGGGGTTGTTGTTTGATGACTCAACTACTGTGACAAATATTAGAGTGAAAGTTGAAATGTTTTGTTTGAACCAGCTTATAATCCAATTTGATTCAACGGGAAAAAGAAAGCGAAAATTAAATTAAGATATGATCCATGGACGTGGTAGTCAATGTATTGGATCTAATTTAAAAGTTGACACTCTGGTTAGAAATTGGTTAGTTAAAAGTAACTGTAGCTATGTGAAAGCTTATGCTGGAAGTTTGAATAAAACTCGTTGAGAGAGACGTTAAATTTCCATAGTTAAGGAGGATTAGGCCCCGCCATCTTGGATTCTTCAATCTATTTACTATAATTGTAATTTTATCTCTTTATGTCCCAATTTTTGCGCATGTTAAGGCGTAAATAATTTTTTTACAAATCTTCTTTACCTAGTTGCAACCACATATTTACTAACAGGCTGTAGTCTGTAAGCGCCGCGAGGAAATAACTTATTATTTCGCGCGGGCGACAACAACTAACATGATGATGACCATGTGTGACCCAGTACATGTGATATAAGTGAAGCTCCTCTGGCTGTTAAAACCTTCACATGTAAGTAAAACGCCAAAGAGAGAAAGAGAGAAAAAAGACAAGTTTTAAAAACTTATCGTATTAATAGGATTTAAGGAAAGTATTTAAAGGATCAAAATGAAAACATAGCTTGTTAAACACCAGTTAAATTTGTCAATGTTAATATTATAGCTGTGTGGTAGTTAAAATATGAAACGTAAGCAACCGTTCACGCATTGTTTACAATATTTAAAACGTATCAAACCTAACCGAGCGTTTACATAAATCTATAGTATTTTTAATGTCACTTAACCTGACCTAATAATTAAATTGTAAATTTTTGGTAAACTACTTAAAATATTGAAATGCCATTTTATACAATAATTATAATCAAGTATCTATTCTTGGTCTTTTTCGCGTCAGAAAAGTTTTACAGCAATGTTTCACGAAAAACGCATTAAAATTCGGCCTTGAAATTTTACTCCCATTGCGCTCAATGATGTTTCACTTAAAAAATTTTAACGTAAGAATTATTGCAAAAGGTATCAAAATATTTGAAATTGCAAGATGGTGAGTGTTGTAAAACAGTGATGTAAGAAAGCTGTCAGCAGGGAACAGATACATGGTACCAGGAGTATGTTTTACCAAGCCAAGATGGAATGTGCTGGCAAGGACTGCGCACGCCCATGTTACACTATGCGGGCTTCTGTCTCACTCAGGCGCCAGCGACGCGGTGCGCAGCGTGTGTAGTTGCCCGCCGAGTCCCACCAGTCCTCTGCGATGATCACGCTCTCTGTGCGGCGAGAGGGCGTGAAGGCCCGTTCACACAAATACAAGTATCAGATTGTTAAAACTCTTGTTTGCTAACTGTAGGTGCCACTTTAACACACTGCGCTCTTAACTTTTATTACTTCTGACAAATTGACTTATCTACTTGACCATTTATTTAATTATTGAGATCAAACTCGCAGTGTAATCACAGTTACTTAAGTTTACAAGCCCCCTCGGGTTGTTGACATCACAGTTTATTTTACTGGTGTATACTTTGGTAAACTTCTGAATTTATAATCATTAAAAAAATTTTTTTTTATTTAAAATTTAAATAATGACAAATTTAAATGAGAATTGTTAAACAACGTTATTCGAGAATAAAAAAGACTAGGTATAACCATTTGAAAAATTTATGTGAGTGAGTAAGCGAGACTTACTCATGCTGTGTAACTTGACTCTCAATGGGCTAGTCAAATTACGAGTAACAATTAGGTAGTAAGTGAAGCTTTGGCAATGATGTTTTTACACTGTCAATTTTCCTTTTCCTTTTTCTAATTCTCAATCTTCGTTTGGCTTAATTAGGTAATATGTTTTTAAAAGTGTAGACAGTTAACTAAAACCAGTTGCTCAGTATTTCTTAGTAAGGAGCAAGGTTTAGCTCAGTTTCATAATATGTTTGTTTAAAACAATGGCATGTTAATGTTATTTGTTTTAGAGAACTTTGCTTAGGATTTTTTTTTACTATACAAGCATTGTAATTAATGCTTTTAAACACATTTTTGTCTTCGTTTTGCATACAATCTGCTTATTTTGAAAAATGAAAAAAAAAAAATGTTTTTGATTTCAATTTTTTTTTTTTTTTTCATTTATTTGGTTATTGTGCCCTAATATGAGAAAATGAGTAAAATTTCTGTTTTAAAAACCTGGAGAACACATAAAAATGATACCGCTTTCTAAATGTAGAAAAATCTAGAACCCACATAAAAATGAAAGTTAAGATGAACTGTAGCCATAAGACGTAAGACCGACTCGCGATACCCCATGAATGACGATAGCTAGTTGTCGTGTCCTGGCCTGACCGGGCCGCGCGACCTCGTCATCCCACGAGCCGCGCGCACCTGGGCCGGGACTGAACCAGAGACTCCTGGTTCCACCGCTATGCCGACTAATTACGATGCTACCCATTAGTATTTCACTTTTCAATATTATTATTTTTATATTTAATTTATGATATATAACTATGAAAAATAAATGAGGAAAATTTGTTCTTGTTAGTTTTCTGCAAAGTATTTCATTAATTCCAAGTGGCACACATTAGGATTTAATAAAAATAAATTAAATGTGTGTAAAAAAAGAAGCATTACGCTAATGCGTACTACACAATAAAGTTTATTCCTAGAAAATTAATTTCAACCTAGCTAAAGTCGTATGAATAAAAAAAGCCACTATATTTTTTGTCATCCACATTTAAGATTGCATTATATTTCATGTTAAATCATAAAAGTTTTAATTCTTTCCGTAGACATTAAAAATTACTTTGAATTCGCCGTGAGTTCGTGACATCATATAATTCATCATTGTTATTTCCACCTGAGAAATGAGTGTGCGACGAGTTATTACTCTCAAAAATTATAACAAGTAATAAAAAATAGTCTGTGAATCTGAAATTAAAAACATAATGGCAAAAATAATTCTTGTAAATACACGTCGGATAGAGAGTTTATTGTCAACGCTCTTCGCTCGATGGGGGCTTCACTTCAAGTTAACTACCAGAATTAAGGGCTTCACGTAAAAACTTCCCCAATCATCCACTGAAATTATTTTGCCCCTAAAACTGAGACGTATATATATATATATATATATATATATATATATATATATATATATATATATATGCACATACTAGCTAACGCCCGTCATGCGTTGCAATGCAACATTTAATTTATATTTGTAATTTTTTAAAGTAGGTACACATATACAAAGTATCTGTCTATCCCTCTCTAATTCTCTATATATCTCTATCATATCTCTATCTATATAATCTAACTCTCTCAATATATCTCTATGTAGCTATATATCTCTCTCTTTCTATCTACATCTATATAAATATTAATATCTCTCTACCTCTCTCAATAACACTATATTTATCTCTCTATATATGTAAATCCATATACATCTCCTTATACCTCTCTATATCTCTCCTCTATGTACCTATAGCCTATCTCTATGTTTGTCTATATATATAGCTCTATCGTCATGTAGCTCTCTGTCCCTCTATCTCTGTATCTCTAGCAAGCTTTATATCTCTCTGTATCGCTCTATATCACTCGATCTCTCCATCTCTCTTGTAGGTATATTAAATTAAATTCTGTCATGCGTGTGCACTCATACACCGAAAACACACGAACTGCCGCTAAACTACATGAAATACACACAGAGACCTTCGCGGGCATACACGTAAGAACTTACCAATGTTTAATGGCAATAGGATGAATGGTTTAAGACCGCATAAGGAACAAACAATCAAACAAACATATATAGATGTACACATATATCTATTAAATTTTGTCGCTTCCTTAAAAGACAGCTTGATTTATTATATTTGCCAAGCACAATGGCGCATCCAAAATCTAAAAGCGTGTTAAAATTTATTATTCTATGTGCCTAATAAGTATGGAAAATAATAAATATGTTTAATGTAAAATAAATCTAAATACTTAGCCCACACTAAGGTCTAACCAATGATAATACGAATAAACGTAATTGTACCAAAATTATAGATCTATTAAACTTCATTAGGTCTGCTAAGTTTGAGGATTGTAATTTTCCATTTTTGGTGAAAAATAGGAAATATGTATTTTTGTATATCTGTTGGATTAGATATATATATAGGCCTTTTGTTATTTTAACACACTTGTAGTATAGCTACAATAATAAAATTTGCAGGAATGTTCCTATATTCAGCAGTCACAAGCTATAAAATATTTTGTTTTAGTTCTTGTAAAAGTATAGTGTAACATAAATAAATGTGTCAAAACATAAACCTAATGGTGATTTAGAACTCCACCTAAGGTATGTTTAACCTATCGTAATACGACGTAACTTCGCAGTAAAAAAATATAATTTTTTAACTTGTATAGACTTGCTTAGTTTAAAATATCATATGTCGGTTTAGTGTGGAAAATAATGTAAAAAGCGTGAAAGAAAAATGATAAATTTCCCTATCGGAATTTTATGACAGAGATACGACAAATTTACATACAAACGAAATTTATATCTTGGTAAATCAGATGCAATGATGTAATTAATAATTGTATAAAGTTTACACAAAATTTATTTAGCAGCATAGTCCTCACCGATGTAAGTGTAATTTTAAACTTGCATATTTTGATGTATTTTCCTTGTTATGCTAAATTAATAACTGTATAAAAATGTAAAAGTTGGTGATACCGGGGCACTATTACACACGGGGCATGTTTACACAGTGGTCTTAATTAAAAATGGTGTGGTATGGTATAGCGCACTACCAGTTATAGTTCGGTGCTGCTTCTTAGCGAGTATTATAACATTTGCAGCGCTGTTGTAGCTTTTCATTGTCTTTTTTCCAGAACAATGAATGCATATTTATTTTCAAAGTTAGAAAATCTTTTGTTGAAATTTTGGAGATCACAAAATTGCCAACTTTAAAACATAAAATAAATACTTGTACACTTTGAAAGAAAAGTTACTTCGCTATAAATAGCAATGTTTGTAAGAAATAAAAAGTTTCTAAACTTATTGTAATAGGAATTAGGCTTGAAATAATTATTTAAGCACATTTTAAAATAAATGACACTTTTAAAATGGACTAAGAAGTATAAAATATTTTTTCTAGCCTCATACAGATTTATAACCCCATACAGATAGTATGAAAATGGGTGATTTTGAGTTTTTATTTGCTACGAAAATACTTCTAAGGTTTGAAATGAAACACGTAGGGTGCACGCAATAGATAATTAATGCATGCATAGTAAACCCATGTCACTACAATTTTTTTGTACTGCAAATGGTATGAACTGTGGTGTGAGTTTTCCCGACGACATCTACTCCATACACTCCTTACTATTATCTATCGCATGCACCTTGCGTTTTTCTTTTTTAAGCTTACAAGTGTTTTCATAGGTTGTAAAAAGTCAAAATCGCAAATATTTAAGACAATCTGTTTGGGGTTAGGAATCAGTAAGGGGTTATAAATATGTATGGGGCTAGGAATTTTTTTTATACTTTTTAGTCCGTTTTATAAACGTAATACATTAAAAAAATTATAATATATACTTGCTTTTTAGTATTGTGTGTGTCAAATTTTTCAAAGAGTTGATATAGCTTTGTCATATATAGGTCTGAGCTATGTTTAAAGTTTCAAATCTCTAGCTCATCGGGAAGTTAGTTTGAAATCGGCTGCAATATTTGCACCAAACAGACAAACAGACAGACAAGATAGCGAGGTAACAAAAGTGTGGTAACGTGGAAATAAAATAAGGATTGGGCACTTTTACAGATATTCGTTGGGGCACGTTTGCATATTGTATAATTTAAATTGCCCAGGCATTTTAATGTTTTTATTTATTAAAAAATACTGTTTGTATTAATGTTAACAAACGATTTAAATGTTTCTGTTCATCCGATAAACCAACATTACAATTTAAAAGGTAATAGCCATACACTGGTAGCTTTTATAAGACTAGAGTTTGCTTGATGTCGCCCCCTACAGGATGGTGAGAAATTATATAGGGAAATCTAATTGATGCAAACTGGATCCACGGCTTTCCGTCTTAACGTCATTTTTTTTCTGCTTATTAATGCAAAAAAAAAAGAAAAGATTCTCAAAAATCTCAGAAACATAATAATGTGAACTCATCATTTTAATAATCTGGTACAGTTAAATCATAAGGCGGCGCTGATGATAGTCTGATGTGGCTGTACACCATGTCACGGCACCACCTAACCGCCAGGTAACAGCGCTACATTTATCGTATTTCCAAGGGTTCAGCTCAGCAACATTTTTGAGTGCTGTGAAGTAGACTGTGAAGGTAGATGTTGGGCGTGCCTGCCGAACCTTTATGGCAGATGGTTGAATAAAACTTTGGACAATTGGCTCAAAATTTGGTTAGATACATACTTATTAGAAATAAAACTAAAACATTTTTAACACTGTTAATAAATGTTATAATTTGCTAGTAAAATAGCACTTTCTTTACTATAGTTCAATATCTTAAAAAAACTAATTAAGTTTAATATAGCTTGCATTATAAGTTTATCACAAATTTATCTTTATCAAAGAAATTGAGTATTTTTTCACAGATACAAATAAAGTTTAAAATGATGTGTAAACTTGCCCCACTATGTGTGAAAATTTACACTTCAAGCGACTCAGATCAACACATCCAAATAGGCATATATTATTGAATTTCGCAACTAGAATAAAATTTAATGAAATAAAAATTTCTCTTTAACATCCCAAACGATTATTTAATATCTTCGAGTAGTTTTGGGTTGAAAACAGTTTTTGTAAAACACAAAATCATTAACTTAAATCCGTGTAAACATGCCCCTTTACAATTGCTATTGCTTGGAAAATATGTCGAAGGTGTAAAAGAATATTTTCTCCGTTATAAATATATATATATATATATATATATATGTATATGAATGGATGTGTATATTTATCACGAAAGTCAGTTAATTTTATTCTATCGTTTGAATAAATTTACATTAACAATGAACCTGTTATTTGTACTACTTCCAGAAATATATAATGAACAATGCGTGTTTTAGGCCAATTTTAAATTTTATCACCTTCATTTGACTAAGTAGACACTTCTAACAATCTAAATGAATCAGTAGAGTTTTCAACCCACGGCCTTTAGTTATTGGTCTAGCGTCGTACACACTAGCAAATCACACTTTATTTTCCTAATGAAGATTAAATATGGGTTTGTCACTACTTGGGCATTTCCATGGTAACTGTAAATTTACAACTAATAAGTGTGTATCTACAGGTAACTTACAGTAATTGTACTGAGGAAAAAAGGTACGCTGATAAATTTAACACTTGTATGTATTATTTCATCTATACATTAAAATGTATAATTTAACACATTTGATATTGTAGTACAGTTTGGTTTTCTAAAACAAAAATTGTGTCAATGCACCAACTAAAATAGTTTTTGAAACCATTGGACATAAAAATCAAAATTACTAAACTGTTGTATATGTAACTTCACGAATTCTCATACAGTGAACGGTTTAGCCACAATGAATCTCCGAAAAAATTGTGCACCGACTTCAAATTAGCGTCACAATTTTGAATTTTTTGGGTGATGAGGGGAGGGAGGGAGGTTAATTTCTTCTTTTAATTTCTTGGTAATCTTTTCCTCTTAATGATCCAGAGCTCACACGCCGGTGTTTTTTTCTTCTTCTGAAAGCAAAGGAAGGCAAATCAATGGATAAAGCAGCGAAAGTAGTCCAATTTTGTATAACTTAGTATCGGATCGTCATGTGTTTCTTAAACAATTTTTTTACTGCTGATTTATTTGTTTTTCTTTAGGTCTCGTGGATAGTATAATTATGACTCAGCTCTCATATACACATTAAAGGTATGGTAACATAATATGTAATGCGTATAGCATGTGTACACATCTTCTAGGACAGAGCAACACACTGACAACAACCGTACAAAATAGCACTCGTCTTAGGATCTATTCACAAGTAAACAAAACGGATGGTGTCCTGATTCTATCTACAATACCGGATTTTTTAATGGAACAAGAGAAAAGGAAACCAGAATAATACTAATATTCTTCTAACAGTTATTGGCCCTAACCTATATATAAACTTGAAATAAATATTTGGAAAGACTTGTAATCGTGACTCCTTACAAATTACTGGAGTAGCATAGGGATGTATTTCCGAGGAAAGGAGTAGGAGTGATATGTGTGATGTGGTCAATGACCAACCACCTCTGACGTCACCGCGGCCATTTTTCGTGTCCAAACACTCAAAATTCTTCAAAAATGACTCAAAATTTCTCAAAATTCCTAGAAATGTCCCTATTTAAAGGGGAATTTCGCATTATTAAAGAAAATTTCCCATTTTTAATTCATAAAAAAAAAAAACAATTCGGAATGTTCCCAAGGCGAATTAAATTCCCCTTGGCCAATCCGCCTTGAGGTGCTGCTAAAAAGCTTTGACCTTTAACTCGGCCGCAATTTTTGCATTTTTCGTTTGGGCCACTATTTTAAAATTTCGTAATTATCATCCAAATTAACGGAAAAATTTAGAGTTGATAAAAATTTTAACTAATTTTTTTTATAAAATCATTCTGCCATTTTAGTTTGCCACCATCCAAGATTCTAGAAACATTGCACTTTTCTTATTGTTTATAAAGCTGCACTTTTCTTCACGGTCGTCATCTTGTATGTCTATGATCTCGTTGCATTTTCGTTACAGTCGCCATCTTCATAATTCGTAATTATTATTATCCGATTTTAAATATTAAATAAAAAAAATTCATTAAGAATATATTTTAAAAATTACGCTATTTTGAAAACTGGTCGCTGTCTCAAAAATCCATAATTATTGTCCGATTTTAAAGGAAAAATTAAAAAATTATAAACAATTAATAAAACTTTTAATAAAAATCGTTCTGGCATCTTGGATTATGACGTCAGGGCCTTCATCTTTGATTATAGAAATGTTCTCCTTGTCGTTACGCCCGCCATATTAGATCCTAGAATGTTGCAATTTTTGTGATGGTCGCCGTCTTGAAAATCCGGAATTATTCTCAGACTTTATGGGAAAATTTTCAAAAATTAGTTTAATTAAATTTTGATAAAAAAAACGTACTTGCATCTTGAAGTCCTTGGTTTAAACCCGACGAGGTCTTTCGATTAAAAATGGCAATGGATCCTTTCTCTACGGAAGCCAACGACAAGCTGACCTCCCACCACTAATTCCAACGTAGATATTACATCAGCCATCCTGTTTCCGCCTGCTGGAGGCCGCCATCTTGGATCCGACATATTGTTTTCGTCTGCTAGAGTGCGCTACCGACATTTGTTTAATTTTTACCCGCTAGAGTGCAGTAGTATACGATGGCATCTGCCATCTTGTCGACCATCGTGGCTGCCATAATGATAAATTTTAATTATTAGGCTAGAAATTCGGAAAATTTTTTCTTAAAATCATCAACAAAATCACTTGTTAATCAACTGGCTGATTTTAAAGCTATCTGTCTTCGGTTTGATTCTTGCTTGATGGAAGAAACGTTAATTTAATTAAAATTACCAAAAAAATGGCAGGGTCTAGAAATAAAAACATCACAAAGTTACAAATAAAACATTTATTACATAATTTATAATGTACTACAGGAACCCTTGCGAATGTTAGCAATCTAATAAACTTTCAGTTTTAAATTGGTTTGAACTGGCTGACTCTCAGCTCCAATCGGTTTAATAAGGGCAGAGACCAGCCAGATCATTTACTGACATAGTCGTCCTCTTCCTGACACAGCTTCTCTATATTGTGTTTAAGATACTACTTTACATCGCCAGAAATAGCATCCGATATCTTAAAAGCACATTTCTTTTCTTTATCTTCTAACAGTTAAGGTTTACCATAGACGTATTCACAAAACAAGTTATATTTTAAACGTCCGTATGTTGCTACATCATCAGTAAGCTGATTGATAATGTTCTGCTTGGTATCGTCAAAAAAGTACAAATGTATTTGGATAAACGTATTTAGATATTAGTCTTTGAAATTTCCACAAAATGCGTATTTCGCAAAGTGTAATCCATTATCATTTACCTGTAATGGACCAAGCACAACAGTGTTGGGTTTAGTATCATGTCTAGGAGTCATCGCAATCGGTTGCTGCACATCCACTCGTGTGCTAGTACGCATATGAGTCTCCAACCTAAACCAAGGAGACGAAATGTCTGCAGCTAATTCCACAGTAGGCCCACGGACTTCGCCTTTACAGTTTTTCGCATGCGGTCTCAAACTATCAATACGAGTAAACCAAACATGTCCGTCATCACAGTGAAACTTCATACGATAAAGTATTCTTCATGCATTTACTCCTCGCGTCTTCGTGCAACATGGACAAAGGCAGTTTTAAAAATGGCTAAATTTTTTAAATAATGTTTCATAATTAAATTTTTTAATTATAAAAAATTCCCCATTAAAATTGGATAATAATTACGGATTTTCAAGATGGCGGCCGTAACGAAAATTGCAATTATGACGTCTTACACATACAATGTGATTGTGACCGTGATAAAAAGTGCAGCGTTCTATAATCTAAGATAGTGGGCGTAACGGAAAGTCCAACATTTATAGAATACAAGATCGCGGCAAACTAAAATGGTGGTATTATTTTATTAAAATTAATTAATTTTTATTACAAAAATATTATTTAAAATTGTATAATGTTTACGGAATGTCAAAATGGCAGGCGTAACGAAAAGTGCAATTATGGCGGCCGAGTTCAAGCTCCATGCTTTGCCATTGTGAATTTAAGCCTTTTTGGGGAAATTTCTAATTTTTTATTTTTTCTGGAATAAAAACGGAAAATTTTCTCTCTAAAGTAGCGAAATTTCTTGGAATTTTAAAGAATTTTGACACCAAAAATGTCCACCGTGAAGTCAGAGGTGGTCGGTCATTGACGCCACCTCACACCTCCCTCCTACTTCTGTCCCACAACATACAATCCTATAATACTTTCTGGGTTATCCATGAAGTGAAAACAAGAATAATACCAATATACTTAAAGTGGTATCATATTTTATTTATCTTTTTCATAATACCTGCACACGTTATTGAACACGTTATGTTTTATGCTAGTGAAGTGATCAAAATGAGCGAAACCTAATCACCAAAGTACCTCACCCACCCGGATCAAAGGCACATATACATATGCATTATACTGGAGTCAGGCTTAGAAATACATCCGCAGTTCTAGTAAATCACTCCAAAGGTATGAGCCAGGTTTTCTGATGGTAAATGGTATACTGCCCGCACTGCCTCTGTCTCTGCTGTATCTGTCCTCGTCTTCCTCCGCAGCACATGGCCATAACTGACTGCGTCACGAGTCACTTGCAGAGTGAAGCGAGTTTGTCCGCAGAAGTGTCGGCCTCATGCAGAACCAGCAAGTTTACGTTCGGTTGATGCCGGGAATGCCTTATTTTACTAATATATATAGTCGAATTAATAATTGATTATTTCAGATAACGTCTTAACTAATGCGTTTTTGTCAAGTTGGTTTCGAAATCTGTACCCTATCTAACCTTTCCTCACTCTTTGTAAACATAAAAAAATATAGATCGCAAGGGAGGTTTTATCTTAGATGTCAAATTATAATGACCCTATTTTTATTTTCTATTAACTTCGATCAATCAGCTACCGTTTCTTTTTCGTACTTAGATTTTAATTTATTTTGCCCCAACACTATTGTGATCTTGTAAGAGCACTTATTTTCTTGCGTCTCACAATTCCAAACAAAACTGAAACCTTAAACTATCCCAAATTATTCTGTCATCACGCTGAGGAGATATCGGTGGCTGGGAGCGTTGAAGCTCTATGTTCAAGTTGTCGGATTGATTTAATGTCCATCCTACAAAACTAGTGGTAATCCCACGAGCAATGAATCCGTACACTAAAATACGCCTACTTCGCGGTAAGCTTAAATCACGGAGACACCTATTTTCTAGAATTCCTCAAGCATGAGCGTGTGATGTGAAGCACCGATAGGGTTTGCCAGGCAGGGATTGTTTATGGAAGGTGGAGTGCGTTGAAATCCCCATCGATGCGATGTTTGCTATCGGTACATACCGATGTCGACTCCCTACAGAATCACTCGCTTCGGTTCATCCACTCACGAAGATCCCGCACCTGTACTTTCCACACCCCAACCACCCCATCTGCAATCCAATTCCAAATAAAAATAGCCAATAAACGCGTGTTCCCGTCCCGCGGGATACCGCAGTCAATTACCGGGACACTTCCTGAGGGAGACAACCTCCCCCCACCCCCTGCCGATACTCGGACCGCGATGCGTAGCATCCTTAATTGCCAATAGCAACGCCCTTCAGCGAGGCAGGACTGGCCGCGAGTCGGCGCCGCCTCCCAGACGCCATTTACCTTTCCATCAAACTACAATCAATGCCCTAATGTGCCCTGCACTAATTGCGAGTTGATACGTTTTAAATGGCGCCCGCTGCCCGAGGACAAAAAAAAAAGATACGCGACCGGAGGGCTACTTCCCGGTAATCGAGTTTATTTGAGGTATCGAGGGCACGAGGGAGCTGAAACAACGCACGAGAGATAAGTCAGGAACGTACGCTCCGTTGGGAATACAGTTCATTACTTTAAGTGATTCAATCAATAGTGGTATTATTTCCTGCCGAGTGTCATAAAGCAACTACAAAGATTCAGAGAAACAAAAACAAAACATGTACGTGCCTACAAAATATTTATGGTTAAGAAGGTTTAATAATTTAATTCGTATTATTTCCAGCGAAAAAATATTTTTAATAAATTAGACACTTTTGTTTATTTATGTTCAAAAAATTCAATGTAATGCATCTTAAACATTACATAAAATTTATTACCATCGAATGAGCTGTCATTAATTAAATTAATAATAACATACAACTGTCAATTAGAATGCTCGATCACGTCTACCCTTATGTAATACAAAAATATATAAAAAACAAATTTTTTAAATCAATCCAAGCTTTGATATTTACTAAACAAATTTTCGTTACGGTATGAGTATTTCAAAAGTGAGTAATATTTATTGTTAATTAATCAATAGTTATTGACCATTCATTTTTGATATCCTAAGCTGTTATTTTGAAGTGAGTAGTAATTTTTTTAATTCATATTTATTTATTTCTATTTAAATCCATTTTTAATAATACAAAATGTTACGATTCTATATATTTGAAAAAGGAATGAAATAAAAATTACCAGCACTGTGTTATCTTGTTATTAAATGGTATAAATAGATTTGCTGAGTAATACTAAGTTATATTATAAATGTGGTTGAGAATAAAATTTATTGAAGTTGTATTACTTTTTAAAACTTGTATAAATTGTAGTTAGAATTGTTTTAATACCATAGTTGGTGTCCAGAAAATCTTAATATATAATTTAATAATGTGATTATTTTAACAGTGAATAATATTTATTATTAATAATTTTTTTGATAGATTAATAAATATATATATCCTCAGCAGTTATTTTGAAGTGAGTAAAAATTTTGATTGTTTGCGTTTATTTAGAAAATTGTATTCTCTCTCTCTCTCTCACTCTCTCTCTCTCCTGTTATACCCCTTACTTACGATATACTTACGAGTCGAGGTTTGAATTGTCAAAGAAGTTTAATTTCTATCACATGTACTGAGTTACACGCGCTCTTTTTTTATTTGCTAGTTATCCCTATTATTTAAGGGCTATTTTCGTAAATTTAACACTAAGCCCCTCTTGCATTTTTTGTTCATTCAAAAATATTTTCAACGGATATTCAATAAGTGTAATATGATGCAAGTAAAAAGCGCGAAAGTGAAATAGTTATCACTTTCGTGACCTTTACAGCAATTATAGCACACTTAGTGAAAACCTGTTTGAAAATTTTGTGAAAGAACCACAATTTCAAGAGATGTAAAGTGTTATATTGAAAAAAATAGCCCTTAAATAATAACAAAAATTTTAAAAAAATGGACAATGGTGTGGGGCCCGACTTCAGAACCTTCTGCCCTTGTTCTCGCTGCCAAAATGCCGAGCAAGTGCTTGAGACCCAGCAGCCGACGTGGCGCAGGCTCAGCTGCAGGTGACCTTGACAGCGCGGCGCTGCGCAGGCGCCGAGATCCCGCCACATTATCGCCGTCGCGAAGGGCAATTCCCCTGGGAACAATGCGCGCGCGCCCGAGGGAGGGAGGCGCGACCCCTCCCCTGCCCGGCCGAATGAGATAAATCCCAGGGGAATATCGAGGAGCAAGGAGGGAGACCAGGGTCCCTGCAAGTCGCTACCGCCGGGACTCGAGGGAGCAGTAAGGGCCGGCAGCAGGGGTGGGATGATAGCCGGAGTCCCCGAGGACCAAGCAGAGACTGTGACTACGTGCGCGGCAGGGGCGGCTTCTCCTCCGCTCCCGCCCCCCATTAAGGCCCTTGTCTTCGCAGCCTCCTTAATACTCCTTCGTTTTTAACCAACTTATTCGCTGCTTATTTATTCCTTTATTAGTAAACGTACACAACTAGTATAGTTCGCTAAATATTAATACAAAATTTGGTTACAAAACCGTATTATGATTACTCCAATATCATATTGCACCACATTTAAAATTTGGTATATAGAAGACATTTTAAAAAAGCACAAATTCATATACCAGGTTTTGCGTTTGTTGAATAAATCCCGACCGAGAACTGACGACATCATTCTGTGGAGAAAAATTACCTTACGATATTTGTTGACCAATGCCCTGTTGCTTAGTTGCTTAGCACGATAAAGCGCAGACTCAACTGAAATGAGGTTGACTGGTTAGATTAATATTATTCTAACAATTGTTACAGAGTAAAATAATTTTTCGCCAAAAAAAACAGAATTTTAGATTCCTTTCGTTAGATTTTAGACGACGTTTTGTCAGCTTGGGTAGGGTGGAAAGAGAAGGCAGAGTCTCACGAAAGCCAAATTATTTACCATATAACTCTAAAATGTGTTCAAACATTAGATCAATTAATTGCCGAATAGGGTTAAAACCGTCTGCTTACTTCTGGTACCATCACATCCTCTTCGAGTGTGCTGTTCAAGATTGCGCAAGAAGAGAATTTACAAACTCTTTTAACCTTCCTTGTGATTGTTTCAGTTTAAACATAGAGATTTGTATTCGAGCTAAAAACAAATATGTAATTAGAGTATTTTTACGCACTTTCAAACAAATAATGCACCTCAAATAAACGAAAGGTTCTTTTTTAGTTGCATATAACCTCATCATAATACAAACTGTTTTGTGATGCGCTGTAAATACCAACGGTAAACAAGGGGTGAACATGCAAATTAAAACGTTTTTACAGGTTTTTTAACACTCCACAGACAATCTTTAAGTGTTAATTTCCACAGTTGTACAAATGGCAACATTATGTTTGCGCTAATATTCGTAAATTAACGAACATTATTTGTTAATCTATAAACAGGTTACTTTAAAATTGGAGGCAAAAAATTTAAAAGTGCTCTTGACAATATCAAATTAAAACATACATTAGGATGTAAAATACTACAGCTATCTCAGTGATTAAAACCGGAAGAAGTGTCCACAAGTTAAATGACGCGTTTACAGATGTCGAGCAACAAAATTTAAGGCTTTCAAAACTTTTGAACATTCACTATAATTTACACAAAATGATGGAATTATAATGTAGTGTTATTCTCGCAGGATTGCGAATGGAACTCGTAGAACGGTACAGCATGTTACTCATGTCCACTGTGTCCGCTTTGTCCGCTGTGTATCCGCTGCATGTCCGTTGTATAAGATCCGTTGTGTGCCCGCTGTTTGTCCGCTGTATGTTCTTCTGACTGCGGCTTCTGCTGTGGAAACGGGTGCACCCGGGCATGAAAGAAGACTGTAAAAGTACGATTCCTACAGAACGTCAGTCGCTGTCCAGTTCTGGTTCTGAAAGGAAGAGTGCGCGCGAGTTGTTACTCTATTTAATGCTAGAAACCGTAGAAAATATTTGTTTGAAAAAGGAGTTCCGGGGACAGTGGAATGATGATTCGGATTTCGGTTCATGACCTTTGACCGCTGACGTCACCGCCGCCACCTTGGATTACATAATTTCCGGCCACCATCTTGGATTATGTCATTTCTGGTTGCCATCTTGGATTAAATCATTTCCTGTCACCATCTTGGATTACGTCATTACTAATGAGCTCTGTGGCTTGTGAGTCTGGATTTAGGTTTTTCTCATTACTATTGCCATCTTACATAGTTTCAATTTTCTCATGCTCTTTCATTCCACTTATATTGCAGCCATATTGTATTGTGTCATTTCCGACCGTCATCTCTTATTATATAGTTTCTGGTAACCATCTTGGATTACACCATTTCCATTTGCCATTTTGAATTTTAGAACTTTCTGCCATTCTATTAAACTTCCACCATTTTGAATTTTACAACGTTTTACCATATTGGATTAAATCAGTAGGTAGGCCTACTGATGAAACCTGGGGGCTTGTAGCTTCGGATCTAGGATTTTCACATTACTGTAGCCATCTTGAATTAAATTTTTTCTCATGAAATATCATTACACTACTATGCAGACACATATTTTTTTATGTCGCAACCGGCAAGACCCGTGGCTTCAGATTTAGGATTTTTTTCATGCTATAACTGTTTTAATTGCCATCTTGGACTATATAATATATGTCTTTAACATTTATTACTACAGTTTTATGAACTATATTTAATTCATGCATTATATGCTAGAGTACCTACACTACTGTCGCAGGCATCCAAGAGACACTAGGTCGAATGTTACATTTAGTGCTTAATATAATATTTTCCTTAGCAATGTATGTTATTTTAAAGTAATTTTTTTTTATGAAGAACAGGAAACCTTGGGTTTAAGTAGCAAAGATGCTAAACACTTGACTACCAGAATTTTATGTTTAAAAATTATTACATACCTTATCCTTTTGTCACATTCGTTCTACTCAACATCTTTTAACTAGTTACGATTCTTAGTTATACTTTTTTTACTTTACAATATTCATAACTTTGCTTATACACCTGCTCATTAACTTTTTCAAGTACCTATATCATTATAAATATGAAACTCATGTAATTTTTATATATCGATACCAGGATACTAAAACTACGAAATAACATACAACATTTTTGAACATATAATATATTTATTAACAGAGTATATTAAAATATATATGCAATTACATCAATTCAAATTATATTCGAAGTGTATTCTTTTCTCAGCGAATCACATATTGGATGTCTTATACTTCTTCCCAAAGTCTTTGGAGTTCATGCAGCACAGCAGTTATGGCTATGATCCATGCTTCTTGCGTAACTATTCTTTACGCCACAACTTCTTCCCGAAGGGCACATACCTCTTCAATGACATTTTGAAAATTCGGTCCCTCTTAAGCAATGCCCTCATTTTCTTTTTCTGAAGGTTCCTCTTGCATGGTAGGCGATCCAAGTGTATACTCGTTCTATGGCACCAGTAAAAGTACATCTTTATCATCACCCGACGTTAAATTCATTTGCAATGTTTGCTGACGCTATATTGACGATGTTTCATTTCGATGACTGCATCAAAAACAGCATTCAGTAATGACTCAGAACTGCAGCTCCATGTGTCCATGTTGACATCTATGATCATAATGAAGGTAGTAATAAGTCAAATCAATACTTGAAGCAACTTTTTTACTACTTATCTGTAATGTCGGATATATGTATCCATGAATCATGGCTTTTGTCAAAACCAAGCCAACGAACTAAAACTTAACATCTCAAAACTTTTTCCATAAGATGTGTATTTGGAAACTTCGTAGGATGAATTTCTTCGGCATAAAATCCCCCTCGATTCGGATTTCCTTTCAGATCTTCGGGGTCGTACATTCGCAACTCAAAATGACGAATCTTAATCACTTTGTAAATTTCTGTGCTCCAGTTTGGATTGTAGCTTTAAACAAATATTTATACCTGCTTGGATATTCTTACATATGATTCTACTCCTGCTTTTATTCTGCGAGTATCCACTAGTTTATCATGTTTAAATACTGTCTGAAAATGTGAATTATCGTTAACTTCCACCGGTTTCAGTTTCGTAGTTCGATGCCTTCTATGATTATATATATTTATAAGGTCAGGTAATATTCATATCCATTCATAATTTACCTTGATACGAAAATTCTCAACACATAATTCATTTCAAAGTTTGATTGAAACATTCAATTATGCTAGCTTTGAGGTTGCTATGAGTCGAGTAATGGTTAATTTTATGTTTCTTCATAAGTGAATTGAAAGAAAAATTATTGTACAATTCTTTACCCAAGTCAGTTTGTAAGTTCTTAGGTTATCCTCCATCATGAAAAATGTCACTCTTATATTTAGTCCCGTAAGCAGCTTTCTTCGTTTTTACTGGTATTGCAGGGGTGCCCACAAGGGGGGGGTAACGACGCAGACTGCGTCATTAAAATTTCAGGGGGGGGGGGGTGGTTAAAAGACGAGAAAAATGTATATATTATTTACATAAATATAGCTTCTTATGTGAAAATACGTTTCTGGTGCTTTGATAATTGAAAGGGATCTTGTAAATCAAATTGACAACCCCGCACTTTCCTAACAAAAGCAGTTTGGCATCTGTCGGTTCAGGATTTAAATATTACCTGATATGACCAATATTATTATTAGAAAATCAGTTTTAATTAATGCAAAATGTGATAAAATATAATACTAAAAAAGTATAATATTATAAAATAATTGAGTAAATCATTGAGAAAATGGCATAAAAAATTTGGGGGGGGGGGGGGTTACTCATAATTAGGTTAGGGGGGGTGAGTCATAGTGTTTGGAAGGGGGGGGGGGGGTGGGCACCTCTGGGTACTGCCCAAGCATAATTACTAAAGCAATCTATAACAGTTAACATAAGTTTGTATCCCTTATTTTCACGTGAATACGGAATCATCTCGACGAAGTCTGCTTGGAATAAATCTCGTATACCCAAGACAGTTAATTTTCATCTTGGATAGTAACATCTATCAGGTTTGTGCAATTCAGCATCTATATCTAAGCGACTCATTGTATGTAGCATAATTTATTTCAGTTCTTCCAGTATATATTTAATTGCGTCTGTATGTGAATTATTTCCTGCACTATTAGAGGCAACTTGCAAATTCAATCGGTCAACAAGTTCATTTAAATTATCCCAATTAACATAATTTGATGGTATGCCTACTAAGATAATTATTATTTATTTTTTTGTAATTTACCCCCCTTTATCTACCCTTGCAGAAATAAATAGTTACATCAAAAATTATTTCAGTCAAACTTTTTGCTAATATTTATAAGGTTTACAAACAATTCTAAGGGATTTGAGTGTGCCTACTAAGGGCGTTATGAATTTTATTGTCTTTCAACCCCTGTTTATCCCAACCCGTGCAGGAATGGTTGGTTGCATAAAAAATTATTTCACGCGAATACAGTAGATATTAATGTAATGATTTCCAATAACACAGAAACAGATTTAATAGTGTACACGGTACGGAAATTATGAATTTTTTAAATTCTACCCTATACTTTTTTCAACCCCCAGCAATAATTGATCGTCTTATCCAAACGTGTTGCAAACAAAAGTTTTTGATAAAAATTATAAGTTTAATAAACAAAAAAATTAACAACTTTGGTAGTGTACCTAATGAGGGAGTTAATTTTTTTTTTAAATTCTAAAACTCATTTTTTCAACCTCTTGCAACAATGATTAGTCCAATCAAAAATTGTTTAAATAAAAATTATTATATTTTCAAGAAATCCAAACGAATTTTATGGTGTTGTTATCTCCTACAGCAACTCGAACAGAGTTGCCAAGGGAGATAGGGTGGGTTTTTATCTTGCGAAGAAACATAAACAGTTTTGTGTACAAGACGCTTTTATTGATTATAATATAGCACACGACAAACATGCAAACTTGGTACTGATACGTCGCCGTTTGCTTCAATAGCCGAAATAGGTTAACTGCAAATGGCTGACGATCTCTGTGAACACAAATTACACACTTTTACTTTGATTCAACGAGTACTAAAGCAGAACAAATAATAACCCTGACATTTAGAGATTATGTTAGCTATGGCAACAACAATCTAATTTTGTATTCTTTTTTCTTTGAATTAATTTACTGATACTTCCAAAAAGACTCAACTTTACTCAATTACACACAATCTGTATCTGACTCACAATTCAAATCATACACTTGACTTAACTTAGACCAACGCAGTGAGTTTGAGTCCGCCCTCCATTTATATAATAAACATTTATGTCAGATCCCTAGTGGCGCTTTCGCCTACACACTATTGAGGTGCGGCCAACTCGTCGTCTTTATAGTTCCGGTTATCCGGCGTCTCAGTCTTGTCTCTATCAATTTACTACTCTATGTACAAAGTCAATTCCGGGTAAGTTCGCCAACGCTGCTTATAAACCCATATTTGCCGTATGCGGACGATGTAGATGTCGACTTCCACTCTCGTTGCGCCGACTCGCTCCTTCACCACTCGCTGAGCGAGTGTCCCTAATCAAAAGTCTGCTCCCTTCACTATTTTCCTTCAGGGGGTATTTGCCCACCCCTGAGGACTTCAAATTTGATTAGCAGCTTTTTTCAAAATTACTCGCCGAGCGAGTTCCTACTCGCTCCTGGCGAGTATTGGTGGCGAGTCGTGGTGTCTGAGGTTAAGTCCGTTTCTTCGTAATATGTCGTCTGCGGCTAAGTCCCGATCCAGTGTGAAAAGTTAAAGTCCCACTTACGGCTTTGTTGTAATTCGGCTAAGTCCCACCTCGGCTGCTGATGGAGGTGATAGACTCCGGAGGTGACGGCGCGGCCTCCGCAGGCAGAGTCTGGTTGGTGCCTCTGGACGCAGGGTGACTGTGTCTCGTGGTGGAGCAGCGATTCTCTTCTGCCTCGGTTGCGGATTGTTCTAAGTCGGCTGCGTCGTGGTGTAGCGAAGTTCCGGGCGTCGTGGGCGATGGCGGCAGCGTGACGATCTGTTGTCTTCTTCGGAGCGATGTGGTAAGCCGAAGCCTCTAGCTGGCAGCCAGGCACCTTCTGCTTGCTGCTTGCTAACAAACCCGTATATATACCCGGCGAACCCAGAGTGATATCATCAAGTGCCAATCAGCACAGACTTGAAGTGACATCATCTAGAGCCAATCAGCACTCACTGCGTTGTTGCTAAGGGCTCGGTCGCATGTGAGCCTCGGGTTTCCTGGGGTCTAGGAGTTATGCAACCTCTTAGACTCCCGTGTATTGCAGTTGTCCTGCCTTTTGGGGAATTCTCGTTAGGTAGGAATTTCCTACCATATCAGTGTGCCTAAGAAGGGAGTTTTGATTTTTTTTTGACCTCCAAACCTTTTTATTCCATCTCTTGCAGTAATGTTTGGTCGTATAAAAAATTGTTTTAGACGTAAGTTGTAGATAATAATTTAAGGTTTTACATTAAAAAAGAACTGATTTAATAGTGTACATTGTAAGTAA
Source organism: Bacillus rossius redtenbacheri (assembly GCF_032445375.1). Lineage (NCBI taxonomy): Eukaryota > Metazoa > Arthropoda > Insecta > Phasmatodea > Bacillidae > Bacillus > Bacillus rossius. Next base: position 245,973,807 of record NC_086330.1, read on the forward strand.
AATTTTGTTATTTTTTAATCAAACCCTTTGTTTTTTAAATCCCCTTTATCAATAACTCGTCTTTTAAAAATTGGTTCAAATAAAAGTTTGAAATAAAACTTATAATATTACAATCCAAACGGATTCGATTTTGTTCCTACTAAAATAATATATATATATATATATTTTAATTTTCCCTTCTTATTTTCTATCCCTTGTATAGCAGTAATGGTTCGTCTAATCAAAAATTGTTTAATACAAAAGTTTTAGATAAAAATTACTAGAGTAACAAAAAATCCGTACGAATTCGATGTAGTTCCTACGAAGGGAGTTGTGACTTATTTTTGTGTCCTTTCACCTTTGTTTTTCGAACACCTTGCATTTCGTATCCAAAATTTACTAACTCAAAATATTTTGGTATTAATCATACGGTTTATAATACGTTACAAAAGATGTGATTCATCATATTATGGAAGTTATAGCAATTTTTCTGTTTTTCGAAAAACCTTTCCCATTCTACCCCTTTGGTCGGATATTGCCCATTAACGAACTCGACCATGATTATATTTTTTTGTATCAGGTTGGAAGTGATTTGTGAATAATTGCGGCAAGTGTGCGAGTATGAAATTGAGCACGCATGCAAGTGTGAAAGCATGCAAATAAGCAATTGTTCAAGTGTACAAGAATGCTGCGTCATTTATATACCTACTTCTCCCCTGCCGACTCCTCCTCTCCCAGTTCCCCCACCACGTAGCTACATAACTATCCCCCTCACACGATCGCAATTTTCGTAACTCTCGAAAATTGTAGCTTCCTCAGCAAAGAAGTGCCTATTGAAGGCCACGTTTCTGTGGCCATGGGCGCAGATCCCGGAGGGAAGTGGGGCTGGGACCTCGGAATGAAGAAGCCCCTCACTGAGGGGGCCTGCCTGCGCTTGCAAAAGCCTGACTGTGAAGATGGTTTGATGTCAAGACTATGGAAATCTTTCTGTATATTTTAAAGTATTCTGCTTATTGCATGCACGTAGGCCAGAATATGGGCAGCGCAAGCACCGCATCCAGAGACGACGTGTCGGTTAACTCTAGGGCGGCATCCGCCTCCCACCGTTGCGAATCCTACAGTTTTCCGCCCCTGGCTGTGGCCATAATATAAACGTGATCTGTGCTTTTTGAATGTTTTACAAGGCATTATAAAAATATCTAGAAACTAAACAGAGGTACTATTTTCTCCTGGCCCTAGGGATATTGATTTAACCCCCCCCCCCCCCCAATTCCTTTTCCTTCTTGCACGTCTAGACGACCATGGTTACACAGTACGTTAAGCAACAAAGATCGTGCATATACAAACACATTTTCAGTTAAACGCTGAATATCAGCTGCAAGAAACAAATTAAAACCTAACCTGCAATTACTTTCAGCAGAGTATACAGGTATGTGTGTGCCGTGTGTGAGACATTTGAGTGTGTGTAGGTTTGTGTGTTGTAACTCAACAAGATGTGTCTGGAAGAATATTATTTATTTTTGTCTTGTGAACATGTTTAAGGGCGTTCCTTCTAATAAAAAATGCTCGGGGTTAACTTTGACATTCATTCGTGTTCAGATAACTGCACAAAACAGATCGTAAACGTAATCTGGTATAGGTAACAGTAATATTGATTTCGTTGAAAGAAATGGTTAAGTTTGCTGGAATGGTATTGATATTATTTTCCATGTGACCTCCTAAACGTCGAATGGTGGAAACATGAAGTAAAACAAGGCTTAAACTTAGGATAGTTGTAAATCAAAACAGGTAGTCTATATTTAGATTAGTGTCAAGAAACTTTGATAAGATACTACTTAGGTAGATTCAAATTTTAGGTAAGAGATCGGTTATGAAATATCTCTTTTTTTTAATTTTTTGAACAGTGTGTACTAAGTATTACAAATTACTTCGAAATATCGTAATACAAAATAAATGAATAAAACATTTTTTGCGTGAAAACGGGTGACCGGGATTCAAGGGAACATTGTGTCAAAATGTGTTAGCTTCCAAATGGACACTCTTCTAGATTCGCTCAGCAGGAGAGGAACACGAGTTGTCGGCGACCGTGACTGTACCAGCAGTGTCTTGACAAATGGTGTGTAAGGGGAAGGGAGGGGGAGGGGACCACACACACAAGCCACGCGCCTGCATTACGTATTCAATTAAACTGGAGCATGCGGAATCTATCGCGCTGTTTTTCCTCCTAATCCCCGGGATGTGCGCCCAATCCCGGCCGGATAAAGGGGGCGTACAGAGGCTTGCACGCGACTTGTCTCGGGTGCAGGGGGAGGGGGGAATGGCAGCGGGGGAGGGGAGACCAGGCGAGTCAAGCTCGTGACCTGTTGACAGTGTCTCGCCACACTCGCGAGCAGGGCCTGGTGAGAGACTGCCGCAGCCTCGTCGCTAGGTCCGCCTGCGACAGGGCATTCCTCATGTAACAACAATCCGAATTCGCACATGAACTGTAAACAATATGAGAAATCAGTTCCGTCGTAACAATTTTGATATTCCAACCCGCTTGGATATCAATCTTTTATTTATCTTCGAAATAGGTATAGCAAATAAAATACTCATTATTATTTTTTTTCAAATTGATAATATGTACCTTATTATACAAAGACGCTTTACTACCGTCTATTGCCCCCGAGTATGCAAATTATACATATTTATTTATTTATACACACACACTCACACATGGAGTTTCTTTGTTTCTGGATTTTAGCCGCGTCGAAGGCGAATATTTCACCGACGTTTCGGTCGACTTGCAATCTTTATCATCAGGTAGCAGTTACCAACGTTATATTTTCGCCTTCGACGCGACTACAACCCAGAAGCCAAGCAACCCTAGACAAAGGCCGCGAAAGCCTTTATATTTATAATATATTTTATGTAACATCAAATAAGATTATACTAAATATAAGTACATAATTATTTACAGGTTAAAAACTTAAAATAATTAATTATAAAACCATTTTTCTTAACTATTTGTCTATATGCTTAACTGTTCTGCCATAGATTTAACTAAAGTTTTTAAATTCTGTCTCAAAATTTTTGTAAACGTTTAACAAGCGTTTGTCAAAATATGTTTCATAGTTTATATCTTTTACATAATTTGAGTGTTTAAGAACTTCATAGTTGTAATGAAACATATTAAAGTTGAATTTATTGAAATTAAAACATTAATAAAAACCAGTGTTCAAGTTTTTGCTATATTTCGAATAGTGTGATGGAAATCGTCGCCAACACTGTTTGAAGGGTGTTAATGGAACTCGTCAACAATGTTTGGTGAGTGTTGATGGAACTCGTCGCCAACACTTTTTGGAGAGTGTTGATGGAACTCGTCGCCAACACTGTTTGTAGAGTGTTGATGGAACTAGTCACCAACACTGTTTGTAGAGAGTTGATGGAACTCGTCAACACTGGTTGTAGAGTGTTGATGGAACTCGTCGCCAACACTGTTTGGAGAGTGTTGATGGAACTCGTCGCCAACACTGGTTGGAGCGTGGTGAAGGAAATCATCGTCAACACTGGTTGTAGAGTGTTGATGGAACACGTTGCCAACACTGGTTGGAGCGTGTTGAAGGAAATCATCGTCAACACTGGTTGTAGAGTGTTGATGGAACTCGTCGCCAACACTGGTTGGAGCGTGTTGAAGGAAATCATCGTCAACACTGGTTGTAGAGTGTTGATGGAACACGTTGCCAATACTATTAGGAGCGTGGTGAAGGAACTCATCGTCAACACTGGTTGTAGAGTGTTGATGGAACTCGTCGCCAACACTGTTAGGAGCGTGGTGAAGGAACTCGTCTCCAACACTGGTTGGAGCGTGTTGAAGGAAATCATCGTCAACACTGTTTGGAGAGTGTTGATGGAACTCGTCGCCAACACTGTTAGGAGCGTGGTGAAGGAACTCGTCGCCAACACTGTTAGGAGCGTGGTGAAGTAACTCGTCTCCAACACTTTTAGGAGCGTGGTGAAGGAACTCATCGTCAACACTGGTTGGAGAGTGTTGATGGAACTCGTCGCCAACACTGGTTGGAGCGTGTTGAAGGAAATCATCGTCAACACTGGTTGTAGAGTGTTGATGGAACACGTTGCCAACACTGTTAGGAGCGTGGTGAAGGAACTCATCGTCAACACTGTTTGGAGAGTGTTGATGGAACTCGTCGCCAACACTGTTAGGAGCGTGGTGAAGGAACTCGTCGCCAACACTGTTAGGAGCGTGGTGAAGGAACTCGTCTCCAACACTGGTTGGAGCGTGTTGAAGGAAATCATCGTCAACACTGGTTGTAGAGTGTTGATGCAACACGTTGCCAACACTGTTAGGAGCGTGGTGAAGGAACTCATCGTCAACACTGTTTGGAGAGTGTTGATGGAACTCGTCGCTAACACTGTTAGGAGCGTGGTGAAGGAACTCGTCGCCAACACTGTTAGGAGCGTGGTGAAGGAACTCGTCGCCAACACTGGTTGGAGCGTGTTGAAGGAAATCATCGTCAACACTGGTTGTAGAGTGTTGATGCAACACGTTGCCAACACTGTTAGGAGCGTGGTGAAGGAACTCATCGTCAACACTGGTTGTAGAGTGTTGATGGAAGTCGTTGCCATCACTGTTAGGAGCGTGGTGAAGGAACTCGTCTCCAACACTGGTTGTAGAGTGTTGATGGAACTCGTCGCCAACACTGGTTGGAGCGTGTTGAAAGAAATCATCGTCAACACTGGTTGTAGAGTGTTGATGCAACACGTTGCCAACACTGTTAGGAGCGTGGTGAAGGAACTCATCGTCAACACTGGTTGTAGAGTGTTGATGGAAGTCGTTGCCATCACTGTTAGGAGCGTGGTGAAGGAACTCGTCGCCAACACTGTTAGGAGCGTGGTGAAGGAACTCGTCTCCAACACTGGTTGGATAAGCGCAGCTCCGGCGACCTCTGCTCTGGGCGCTTCGTGGCGAGAGGAGGGTGGTCGCGAGGGGTGGATCAACTCACCCCTGGCCGGGCTAAGCCCGCGGGGTGTCATCGCCGGCCACGGCGACACAAAGGGGCTCTCGGGCAGGGGCTAGCTCGTCAAACGAGGCGTGCGGAATCCTTTTAGCCGCCTCGTGTTGCTCGGCATTGCAGGGTGGCCAACAAGGAATAGGGGGTAATGTTTTCCCGCAGATGGAAGGGGTTAGTGCGTAATCCCCCATCCCCCTTGTCGAGGACACGCAAGAGAGGGTCCCAGCTGAGGACATTCCGCCCAGCTTTCATTCACGTCTCAACAGCGAGCTCATTAGTTACGAACACACGCCGTGCAAGCCTGAGATGTTGGGGAGAATCCCCGCGATTTATAATACGAAACTATACCAGCATCTCCGGAGCGATCATGGGAGAGCGAAGACCACCTCAATCAAGATGGATGGCCTGGCTTTCGAACCCTGTCCCTCCGACATCAAGTCCAGCGCTTAATCGCTACACGTTATCGTTCAGCGACTTTCCGACCAGACAGATCATAAGGAAGTTTCCATACACCACTTAAATAAATAATTGTCCAATTTTTTACCAGAACAAATGTTTTTACATAACCTTTACCCTTTGACTATCTAGTGACGTTTTTATATATTTTTTTAACATTTATATTAATAAATGCATTTTCCTGTGAATTAATTGCAAAATCTCTTTTGCCTTTATTGTTTTGGCCCAAAATTTATCTTTAGATATTTACTAAACATTATTTTCGAGATGCAAGACGTCACGCAAATGATAATACCTAATCATAAACATTTGCATGGCTTTCTACGGCTATTAAATCATATTCAAGTAATATTTGTTGAGTAAGTTTGAGAAGAAACATAGAATGCAAGGGAGAAGAACTTATAATATTACTTACAAGAAAATTAAATAACTATAATGGCGCGTAGGACCGCGCTCTTAATGCTTAAATAAGTTTTATTATTTAAAATCGTATGGGAAAGAGGCGTTTTGAACGAGGAGCTGTGAAATATCTGAGATAAGCCTACCAGGGATTAAAAATTATCATCTTGTTAAATATCGAATGTTTATATTATGCTCTAAAATTATGAGTTATTAGTTTGAAGAAGTAGAATAATATATTTCCATTTTTTTAATATGAGCCATACTTTGGTGCAGATATAATTTTTTTCCTTTGAAAAACGTATATTCCCAATTAGTTCTTCTTTTCACCAAGTGATGTCCCATCATATATCTAATAACGCAAAGAGTGTTCGTGCTTTAAAAAAAATAATATGTTAATCCACATAGTAAAACTTATTTTTTATGGTATTATAAGTAACAAACAATCGATGTTGTATAAAAATATTTCTACTGGCCTAGGGTTCGGGGTGTGGTGTCAGTGAGGTTAACCGCCATCTTCGATTGTAACGTCACTGCGGCCATTTTGGTTTCAATTTACTTTAAAAATGACATAAAATTCCTAGTAATTTCCTTATTTCAATAGTAAAATTCCCTTTTAAGGAAAAAATTCCCATTTATTCCTTAAAGATTAAAAAATTTGGAATTCTAAAAACCTCAAAAACATTTACCTTAGAAAAAATAAAAATTTCCAATTTGTGTGTTTATTTCTTTCGTTAAATGCGCGTAGGCGAATCTGTAGTTGTTCTAAATATTTACTGGTTCAAAACTTCTTGGTCTTGATAAAACATTTTTTAGGGATTCTTGGTCCTTTAGTAAGAGTAAACACGTTCCTTTGGTCTAGTTGTTTGAAATTGAATTGTTGAGGAAACAACGGAATATTTTCCCTCAAAACGGGAATTTTTCCCTCAAAATAGGGAAATTTGTAGGAATTTTGTGTCATTTTTGAGGTAATTTGACACCAAAATGGCCGTTGTGACGTCACAATACAAGGTGGCGCTTGACACTACCGACAACACACCCTGAACCCTGGGCCAGTAGAAACATTTACATACTGCTAATCATAATTCGTTGTGTTATACAAGCAACCACTGTTTTATGTGGGATTCGGGATGCTCTTTCATGTTGTCAAGAGACGGATGGCCTCGCTATATCTCAAGGGGAAGGGGAATCGTCTTCCATGTTAATGTTTGTCAGCTGTTTTAAGGTAGGGTAGGGCGGGGCTAGTTGAGCACTTTTTCACATAGTAATTTATTTCTTACAAGTCGAATTTAAGAGCTACAGCTGTTTTAAATGCAGAAAGTCAAGTATGCTCAACGTACCCCATAGGTGAGGTAAGTTGAGCGAGGGTATGGGGCAAATTGAGCACTTAGAATGTCTAGCCAAATGATGGGTTTAATGTTAACTAGACATGAAATAAATTTACTGTTTGATAATCAACTTTAGTCTTTTAGTGACAAAACAACTAAATTAAAAGTAATTTTCTTTGAATAATAAACTGAAACTAGAATCAAAACATCAACGTATCTTAAGCTTAACTTTTGAATTAGTTTCAATCTTTCTGATTAAATTCAGACTTGAATATTTATATAATTATCAATAAAGCTTATATTAATAAGAAAATACTAATATAAAAAAGAAAATATTAATGAGATATAGGAAACTTAATCGTCGTTGTCACTGCTGCAATTGTAACAAGTATTTCTTTAAAAAGTCCTCTTGCGTGGGAGAAAATACTTGCCTCGAAGTTGCATCTAGGGACCGGAAAAATTCACGGGTTCAATGACTTGCAGGATGAACTCCATAGTTCTACCAACACTCGGTCAAATGTCACCCACTCATTGGCTGCTGTCTTGTGAGACGTCCAACGTAACAGCCTGTGATTTGATAAAGCTTTGGTCGGGCGTTTCTCATTGGCCCAGAGTCACCCAGGTGAGTTGTGAGCCAATAGCAGAGGCATCACTGAGGTATAACTATTTGTAGTTTAGCCTATCGAGAAATGAATTCGCGATTTTTTCCGGTCTCTATGCATAACCCATGGATGAATCACCACCTTCGTTTAATTTCTTCAAAAATCTGGTAAAATCATCCGTTTGATACCGAATTATTTTGCGGCGGCATTCACGCTTTTTCCCTCATCGTTGGCCACCTTTGCAGCAGTATTTAAGTTTTGAGTAGACTAAGAACATCTCGTAGTGTTTCTTTTATAAGTCCGCATCCTAAAAAAAATAAAAAGCATATATTACTTTAGTTCTAAGTCGTGGGGTTAGTTGAGCAATTATAGCTCAACTAACCCCAATCCGAAATTTTAAAACAAAAGTGAGGTTAAAAAAACCGGTTAGAATTATACCCAAAATATTTATAGGTACATACCAAAAGTACTATAAATTTATGGATGTTTAACTCTTAACTGATTAAAATCGGATGAAATTTAACTATTGCAGATGAAACATTCCGCTTTATGATTATTTTACTTTTTGGTTACAAACTAAACAATGCGCGCGTGTACTTCACTCGATGGACTAGTCGCCACTGGCGGTCTCGTGATGAGTTCCCCTCCCGCGACCCCTTCTTACGCTATTTGATGCCTTCACGTGCGGTGAATAGTTTTCGAGATATTTCGATTGCCCAACTTGCCCCTATGCTCAACTAGCCACGCCCTACCCTATTGTAATCGTCGGAGTAATGAATTAATTTGTTTTGATTCAACATGATTAAAATATTATAATTGTTTTAGTAACAGGACTCACAAAGGGAACTGATATCTCTCAATATATCACAAGTCTGATATGAAGAATAAACTCATCGAAGGATAAATTAATCAAGAATAACATAACTGAAAGAACACTGCGAAAAACCTCCAGAAGTTTTACAAACGTGTACTCTGTGAATGTACTCTTTAACGAATACGTATGTGGTTTTTCTCACTGTGCTGATAGACTCAGTTTGTTTTGGAAGGAATTTCGCGAACTCGCATATACCGCCTACCAGTTCTCCATGATTTCACTCTTGATATGATAATTTTCGTGTGGGAATCGGATTTCTGTGATTAAAATTTAATTTTGAAATTGTTTATAACGGATTTAAATAGAACAATTAGTTTTTAAAAGGTTTTCTGTAGGAATGAGGTTGCACTCTGTGAAAAAATAAAACATAAGGTGGTTGCCCGTTGTTTGTTGTATAAAAATATTTAACTCTCAATTACATTGTAAAATTTAACTCAAAATGTTGCTATGTATAAACACTGAGGGTAATGTTCACAGTGGAATTATGTGTGTGAATAGTAACACTATAATCACATTAAGTGTAAACTTCAATGGATATCTATATATGTATAATACGTCACTTTCTGAAATTCTGTGCTGCAGCATGATTCACGCAGTCATTAAGCGGTATAACTGCAAGGCGTCAGGAAGATACATGTATTAAGTTCCGCCGGATTGCGCGCTCCTTCCCCCCCGCAAAGCCCCCCTAGCCGCGGGAGCGAGCAGTCGCGTGTCTGCAGCCAGCTGCGAGTTATCTGCCGCGGGGGCAGCTCCCTCCAAGGCTTTATCTTTACAGCATCTCGCGACAACCCTTCCGCACAATGAGATCACCTCCCGCCGCCCCGCCGATGCATGCAGATGTGCCCCCCCCCCCCCCCTCAAACCCCTCCGACGGCGCGCCAAGCTTTCCGCGAGATCGGAATCCCATCAGCAAACAATCTGAGATAAAGTGGCGCCGCCGTCGACTCTGGTTCCAAGCCCCGCGCTCCCCGTCTCTGAAGGCTTCATCGCCCCCGAGCAGTGCTCGCATCGTTGTCTTTACTGCGCGTGCGGCATTCACGCGTCACTTACAAAGTCACTGCTTAAAACAGACATTTCTTGGAACACATCAAAAATACAGATAGGCTGCATTAATGCCGACAGTCATCGTTAACTTACCAACGTATATTTGAAATTCGCTCTTTATATATGCATCAGTATCTATACACACGTAACACAGAAGCACGCAGTGTCGAACATCATGACTAGAGACCTGTAAAATTCGCGGATTCATTTCGCGATAGGATAGAGTCCAAATACTTTTGACATTATTATGCTTCAGTGATTGGGCCACAGTTTATCTGAAGGACTCTGGGCCAATGAAAAATCTTTAACAGAAGAATTAGCGAATCACGATCATTCCAGTCAACAGGTGTTACGAGTCGGTAACCAATCAGCAGATGTAATTTGCACGAGTGCGTAGAGGATCATGGAGTCTATCATTTAGAAATTTGAAATCGCGAATTTTACAGGTCTCTACTCATGACTTAAGTGATAATATTAAAAAAATTACGACTTTGTAATACCTTAGGTAATGAAGAGAAAAGCAAATTAAAAACTTTCATAAGCTTTAAAACTGTAGATGAAGAAGAAATTCGATTTAGAAAAACCAAGTAAGAAACACATAACTAAAAACATTCTAAATTTTTTGCTTCAATGTTACAAGTTTCTACGTTGTTACTTTTAAGTTAATAATCAGCAGTGCCCTGCTAAATGTAACTGTTAACAAACGAACGAAAATTTCCTGCATAATGTACTAAAAAGTACAATATTTTAACTACTTTCTTCCTTTATCTTCATAACATTGGAGCAAAATAAAGCAGTCAAAATTTCAATGGAACGTTCGCATAAATATTTAGTAACTAATTCTATAGTCTAGGTAAAATAGTATCCACGACTTTATTAACTGGTAGGTAAATACTAATAAATTCTGGACTAACATTACAATCGTTCTAGTGTGGTATTATAAAACGCTTATTCGACTTTGAGTAACTAAATAATCATATTGCGGAAGTGAAATGATAACAAATGTTTACCGCCTAATAATGCGGCGTGCACTGCCTACACTCGGTGAGGGTGAATGTGTGCTGAAGGCTCGGCTCTCTGCTTGCAGGCCATCATGTACGAGGGGCAGGACAAGAACCCGGAGATGTGTCGGGTGCTGCTGACCCACGAGGTGATGTGCAGGTCAGTGCTCCAGCCGCGTCACTCAACCCTGTGCCGGTTCACTCTGTTCCGCGAAGTCACTTGGAATGTCACTAACTGAGACCATGCTCGATTGCATACTTTGTTTGGTGGTTTGTAAATTCACTTATGGATATTATGATTGTGGCTACTCGTCGTATTTGACCTACAGCATTCCCTACTTGCTTATTCTGGCCATTCTCTGTCTGAAAACATAGTGACGTTCACAAGTTTTCAAGTAAAATTATCCGTTTATTTCAAACTCCATTGAGATATTAATTTGCCACCACCTATAAAATTATATATTGGTAAATCCATACTTAAAATAAACATATATGTTACATAATTTTTTTATGTATATCTACCGTAATTTTGAGGCATTTTAAATATTTTACTATACAAAATTGTTTTATTTATATTTTGCTTCATAGTGATCAACAAGTCCATGCTCCTGATGTAAATAATTTTCTGAATACTGAGACAACGGCAGGCAATATGCAAAACGTATAGTTGTAAACATTTGTATAAAACTATGAGATTTCTAGTATAGCCTTGGCTAAGTGCTGAATACACATGCTTCATGGTAACACTAACTGCAAAGAATATTACTGATACTGCTCACAAAAATTTGTTTTGATATCATAAACGTTGCTGTTTGAATGTCAACATAGTGTGAAGACTTTAGTTTTTAATTTCCGTAATTAGGGTAGAGGAAAAACCTATGTATTTTTATAGTTTGTTATCATCTACAAATAATAAGTTTCAAGCTTAACTTTAGAAATCCCATAAATTTACTTTTTTCTCTGTATTGACGAGGTAGTAGTAAATAATTACATAAAGAGTGGTAGTGTTTTAATAATATTTATATTTAATTAAACACGTATATGCATTTATTAAGTAGTTTTATAGACTTCAGGCCAATTTATTTAAGGGAATTTGTGTGATTAGAATAAAGTTCACCAGGCAAGATCTGTTCAAACATAATGTCAGCGAATAAGTATTACGTGGCCTATATAGACGTGTGAATGAATCGGAGGTAAAGCGCAATAAATAAAGAAAATAATGTTTTTTTTTTGCCGTTCCCCAAGCGAGAAATCATTATTTGACTTGTATGCAAATGACATTGAAATATAACGTAGTCTGCGTGAGACTATTGTATGGTTTAAATAAATTTTGTACAAAATATATTTAAATAGGGTGGTTTTATAAACTAATCATTGAAATTGTGTCTTTCATGCATTTTTTTTGTCTCTTCATAGTTAAAGGCAAAAATCCCAACACAATTTGTTATTTATTCATAACCCTATCCGACGTTTTTAAATGTTTAAAGTCAAAGTTTAAAATATTAAAAGTAACATGCATGCTTAACTATAAACGTTTATAAAATCATTCTTTTCTGATACACTTTCCCATGTACGAACATTAAGAAATTGAACTTTCATCATTTATAATAAAAGTAATTTTAAGAAAAAAAAATAAAAGAAAAACAATTAAAAAAATTGCATGTATCGTTTAAGCCCTCTAGTGAACAATTCGCCGTGGCTGTAGCACTATTTACTACCCTAATCATGTGGACAGTGTAATTGTTAAAGGTCATTAAAACCCTAAATAACGCGTCGCAACAGTAGGCAGTACACAACGAGCTATCAGGGGAAATTTAAGCTTTTAATATCCTAGGATGGCAGCACATAACCTTTTACTATCAACCAACATTTGTTACCGATAACTTTTACCCATTAGGTATTATTCCTCCACTATTTATTGATTAATTTGATCTTAATGTTTCCTTCCCTGAAAATTTTTTTGTACATTTAAATCAATATATAACGATGTATGTTCTCGACAAATGTTAGTATAATGTTTCACTTACAGATGTTCATGTGTTTTTTTTTAGTTTAAGGTTAAAAACAAAAAAAAACGTTAAATGTTTTAACATGTAAAAACTATCCATAGAATAAACAGTTACTTTAGTTAATCACCAAATTTCATAAAATCAAACAACATTTTACAAATATTTTTTTTTACTAAAATATGTAAGTTCTACTTAAAAATATCATTGTTTTAAAAACAAAACAAAAATCAAACCGGTATACTTTCAATGAGTCCGCAGAACCATATGATTGGCATGTGTTGGGGCAGTAGTAAGTTGCGGTTGTGTGTTAACCATTTATTCGAAGTTATCACAGGATAGCTAGCACTCGTTTTATTCTACTGGGCATTCGGGGTCTCTAAATCATTCCAGGCTAACCCAGGTGTGCTTTCATCCTACAGACCAAGTGGTTCCCTTCTCTGATATCCCTTTTATGTGTCGCGTAGCTGTCTCTTTTGACTTCGTTTCCAACGAGACTTTAAGGCCCATTGAAAACAATAATTATAAATATACTAGATAATGATAAAAACCTCAACATGTGTTATTAAGTATACTTATCACTTATCATCTAAACTCACTTCACTCTCGTCATTTCACCATCTCTCAGGAATCCTCAACCCAACGTCGGCTCATAATTCCATCAGTAACTCATTGAAAGTGCTTCTCAGACTGTATGGTGCGACTGGACCAGAAATTGCGGTGAGATATATGCCGCATCAACACTAACAATAGTTTTACATCACTAACACGCTTAGTGTTATCTAGACTCTGAATTTAAAATACGTAGAAAATAACATTCTATACTGAGATAGTTAATAGTTTAGTCGGAAAATCCCCTTTCTCAATATCGACGGTTCGAATGTGACATTTTGTACCAAGATGCCTCAGTCTGTAACCCTTCGACTTTATAATACATGACTAAACAATATTACTGGTAAAAAAGTACTCCGAAAGTAAACTGTGAACATATTCATATCATCTAGGTAAGTAAACAAATTAACTTATAAACATCGCTGGTATTGACAAATTAAATTTTAATTTCAATTGTAATCACAACTAGTACATTGGTTAAAAACTGCTTGACAAGCCACATAACGTTTCTAAGGACAAAAAGGGCAAGTATTTCTTAGCTAAACAAACAATATTTAAAAAAAAAAAAATAAAAAAAAAAAGAAGCTAATGCCAGAGATTACCATTTATAAAGTTGGTTTTACACACGAATAAGAAAACCTCATACAGGGAAACATATTATATATGGAGATTTATTGTTATGCACATTCTGTAATCCGGCAGCCATCGAGCCACTGGCGGTCATGTTGTTGTCGGGCGTGTCCTGGCTGTTGCCCTCGGCTGCCACGTCGTGTCACTGCGCTGCCGGTGTCGCAGTTCACTCGGAGTTCACCCTTACTGTCGGTGTGCATTCCAGTCAGCGTGTCCTGTGGTCTAGTGGGTCGCACTTAACACTTGGTGTTCCCGACCAAACCATCTGGGCGCTCGATACTCCGTGGTCCGGGGCGTGCCGGGTTAAAAACTTTTCACGGTGATTTGTACAAATAATCTATTCTTTCATGTAAAATTGCTTATACTAATTGGATTTAAACAAATGTTTTAGCGTGGACAAAATTTTCATCCCTAAATATTTATAAGTAAGAATGTTAAATAATTAACCACTTTACTTGCATAATTAAAAACCACTTATAAGATTATTAAAAGTTCGTTAGCTGAGAGATAAATATGTTTGTTCAAATTATAAGATAAATATTTTGCAGATGCGGTGTTCATTAGTACACAAATAAGTAAAACCTTAAACAAGTCCTTGCGGTATATCGTAATCTATACTAATATTTTAAAGCTGAAAAGTTTGTTTGTTTGTTTGTTTGAACGCGCTAATCTCAGGAACCACTGGTCAGATTTGAAACATTCTTTCAGTGTTGGATAGTACATTTATCGAGGAAGGCTATAGGCTATATTATATTATCAATAACATTAGGGATCCTTACTAAAAGTCCAATTTAGAATCAAATGCGTTGGAGGGGGTTAGATACAACATGCAGTACACGTACGAAGTGTGTGTTGACAATGCCGCAGGCGCATAGAAGTTTATTTCCTATTGGCTATTAACATTGTTGCCACGCACTAGATGCCTTATCATTCTTAATTTTCCCATAAAAGTGTGATATTAACAACGAAGCAATCAGTACCCTCGTAAGAGTTCATTTAGTATTTAAATACTTTTTATCACTTTAAATCGCAAACCTAAACTATTGTTTTTTTTTCCCTCTCTCTATGTTTAATTTATTTTTTATTGCCCTTTTTTTTTAAGTATATATATTTTACAGACTTGAAACTTCACAGTAATGTTCCTTATGTTACGCAGGATGACATTTTCCGAAAATTAGATCACATGGGTGTTTAAAACCAAGCAACAGTGGGTACTTTGTCTGCATGAGAACAGGATTTTGCATTGTTCATGCCTTCTGCGTCTCCATGGCAACGGGCATCGCGCGGCAGTGGCGTACCCACAAGGAGGGGCATGTATAATGAGCGGCGTAAGAGTGATATTCCTGTAGACTGCCGTAGCGAAGTACGGGTACATCAGTTGTACGTTGCGTGCACGAGTCGGGAAACCATCGGTGCTATTAATTTTCTCTCCGGTACATTATACAGCATTGTAATAAATTTTCACTGAATTTTTTTTTATTTATTATTACTGTAAATGGGAGATGTGGTTTATTTTTTTTTTCATTAGTATAACTGTGCGAAGCCGGGTTGGGCAGCTAGTATTATATTAAATGTATTTATTTTATCCAAAATATGTTTCAAAAATAATGTATATGTAAACAAAGTATCACGTTGATAAAATTAGTCGCCATGAATTTAGTTCATTTATGCATTTTCCATGCTTGTAATGCCGGTAAATGTTTAAATGGGATAATTTAGTACTCACTTTCAAACGTAGTTTATAAAATAAGTTGTTTTTATCGAATATTTGGTGTGACTGCGCCGTGTGAGTGAGCAGGCTGTCTGAGGGAAGCGACCCCACAGCACACGTGTACCTGCCGTGGCAAGCGGCTGCGCAGGGGCGGAGGGCTTGTCGCGACACGCCGGACACTCGGGTATTCTGGACGCTGGGCGGGTCGACCACACTCTCTACCCGCGGCGCCTCTCCGCCTGGCCGCAGCCGCTGCCAGGGGCTGCACTGGCCTCGCCGCTCGCTGCCCGCCTTCCGCATGTAGCGCTATCCACGACTCCCGCCTGCTTGTAGCCTGCGAGCACTGCGGTGCCACGTTTAATCAAACGTAAATTACATTTTACGCAACTTAAAATAATAGTTTATAAATACATTTCTAAATAAGCCCATCAAGAAGGAAAAATTCATCTCATTTAGTCCAGAGCTCGTAGAATGTTTTTCAATCAATGACACTTCAAGTTGCATTATTTTATTGCATATATTACAATAAGTCTAATAACGGGAAATGCCGACTATTATATAATGGTACAGTTTAAAGAATAATATATTTATTTAGATTATTTTTTTTGGAATATCCAGCAAAAACTTTTTATGTTGTAATTAAGGCCGCCTTACAAGATGTTTAATTTCTGCCATATCGTATGTCATCCTCATAGGTATAAAAGTAAGCAAGACAGTTTGTGTATCAGTAGAGAATAACGAATTTGGTTCTTCACACACATGATACATAATGTGCCTACAGAAAAACAGTTTCCATAGTTGCTGACCAAAGCAGCCACATATATGAATAGAAATAAACACGTCGTTATAATCTGACCAAATACTGAAAGGAAACGAACATTTCCACAGTGGAATCTATAATTATGTAACCTCGTGAATGGATATTTATTTTTTCATCTATACATAATTTTCTTAAAATGAAACAAATGTGTCTTAATAAACTGTATATAAAAATATTCTGAGCAATTTTTAACTCAATGAAAATTGAATTTCCCTGCTATGCTATTGTGAACATCCAGTAATATTAGATCAAAAAATAAGATATTCGTAATGGGGTCTGATTTAATGTAGGGTTTTTATGATACAACTATAAAGTTGCATGCAATTTAGTCACTTCATTGAGATACTCACAGAAATAATTTCCTCATTTAACTTTATGTGTTTAAAATGATACCAAAATTTTTAAATTGTATTATTTATTAAACGTATGACACTAATTTAAAAATTGTAAATAGCCTAAATATTACCAACTGAGAAAAAGTAAAAATCACATATTTTAACGTTTTAATAATGCCCCTTTTTTTAAATTCGTAGTGAAGTAAAACCAGTTCGGTTTTTTATTGAACAGGGGTTCAGTGGGGGGCCTACATATAAATAATTTATGTATCCATAAATAATATATTTAAAATAATTTACTTGCAAATTAGGTGTGTTCAATTAAAGTTAACTTTTTGTTCAAGGCTGTTGTGGTTATATTATTTATTTTTACTATAAGCCACAAATAAAGGCTACGTAGTATGAAATAACTGGCCAAAAGACTTTGTTATGTATTAAAGGTTATTACAGCAACTAGTTACTGAAAAAAAATTGATAAATCGTTTTTGCTTAAAGTAAAATTTGTATAGTGTAATATTCTTATATACAACAGATTCCGGAGATGTTATTTTAACCTAATTAAAAGTAACATTTTTTTAGAGGTGCACTCTCTGCCAATATGGCCCCCCCTCCCTTTTACAATGTCAGCGAATTGGGCTATATATATATATATATATATGTTTGTGGTGCAACACGGGGGTCCGCCATGTTGACGGGTTCTCCCGCCTGTGGGTCTCATTGTGGTAGTCGCTCATGACAGCAATTCGTCAATTCCCCAGCTCCTGTGCACGAGGCTACAGTGTCACTAATGGACATAGCCTCGCAACTGGGGAGCTGGTAAAGCTACGCTCTGGTTGCAGAGTGTAGACGTGGCTTGTCTCTGGTATTAGAAACCAGACAACACTCGCGCCTGCCGCCTGCTCACTGTGCGCATTTCAGAATTGAACCCCTGGACACCCATTCCTCAACTACCGCCACTCTCCGATATCATTACATCTCCTGCCAACAGGTTCTTGTCTTTCCTGCCCAAATACACTCAGCCCAAAGTCACAACCATGCAACCATACGGCTCATAGACTATCGATCTCATCATCCTTTAGTGCCCTTTAATCCATCCGTCACACGGTAATTATCCTCAGAAAGTAAAACAGGAAAAGGTTTTTTGAGCTGTGGCATATATCTTAAATTACAATATTCTTAAAAAATATCACTAAAAATTAATTCCAAATGTATATACGTTAAACACTGATGCACTGGGCCGTACAGTTGAATCATTAAGCACCAAGAAGTGGTAAAGCATAGGACACTTAAAAGTTATTTATGTAAACTGAAGTTAGTTCATACCTAGATCCCACTTTATTGGAAAGCCTGCTAAGACTTCAGCTTATCCTGTCACTTACACCGCAGGACAAAACTATCATTATGCGTGAGTGATTCGACAACATGCAGCATTGACTTGATATGATTTGCTATGGAGCGTGTTCTGTTGTGCGTAGCGTGTTCTGCTCGCCGTTGGTAGGTCGTGGCTTCGATCGCGGACACATACACTTCCTCTCCTCCACTTCCCGTCAGTGATGGCTAAGTTAATAATCACCAACCTCCCCAACCCTACCCTTCACGCGCTGGTCAGTGGTAGGTGTCCAGCTGTTGGCCGGCAATTTTTGTGTTTACAAACTAGTTCAGTGGCTCAAGTATGAAACACATTGCTCGTTTCGTTAACTCTTCCCAACACGAAACTTCTTTTCCTAGTTTTTTTTTTTTTTTTAACCTGATCAAATTTACATGTGTTTACTCTTCTCAATAAACACGCAGTAATCGTTTTCTCTTTATCTTTTTTAACGTGATGCTGTTTCTGTCTGAGGTCCACTGCAGCTAATTTATAGTAAGTCTAAGCTTTATTTTTATCGACCGCCGAGAAACATTTCGTGAAAAAATACACAGAATCATTTAAAAAAATGCGTGCTTCTCAGAAATCGTTAACACTGATAACATTGGACAAGATTTGTGTGTTATTTGTAATTAGCGGTGTTTTGACAGCGATTCCACTATAGCCGGCAATTCCCGTACAGGCCAGCGATACTGAGGCAGGAATAGGCTGGAACCATCCCATCGTTATCCTGGGGTTATTTTGGGAAACAAATCCGTTTCGGCACCGCGTGGGTAGATTTCTTAGTACCTATTTCTTCTGGAAATATGTTATAAACATCTATAAAATTCTGGAACATTTTAAGAACTTAATGTACATATCATATTTATGTTCTTCAACATAAAAAAATGATCAATTAAACATTTTCTCGTTTTCCATGCAGAAAAAATAAAATGAATATTTTTAATGCAATTCATCGGTCATTGAATAGCTAAGAACGAATTTAATAGTATGCCAACTTAGGTAGTTATTCAATTTGTTGCCCTTCAAACACAATTTTTTATCCCTTTCATTAATAACGTGATTTATATGACTAAGATAGTATGAAATAAATTCGAACAAATTTTATACTAAGTAATTTCGAATTTTTTAAAATAATTTGAACTCCTGTTTTTCAGTAACAAATCGTTTTATCAAAAATTGTTTTAGCCAAAGTTTTATATAAAGTTTTGTATTTATACAATAAATTAAAACGGCTTAGATAGGCCTAGTAGGTATATATACTTAAAATGTAACGATAATTTATTTTACTTTCCACACTTGTTATTTCCACTCCTTTCAGTAATGATTTATTACATAAAAATTTATTTCAACAAAAAATTTAGACCATATTTTGGGAAGTTAAACAAAAATTAGAATGGTAGCGAAGCTTTATTTATTTTCTTATACCCTCTCCAAGACTTTACAACATCTTTCAATAATTTATTTTATAAAAAAATTAAAATTATAAGATTTACAAGTAACAATCCAAACGGATTTAATGGTGTGCCTACTAAGGGAGTAGTTAAATTATTTTTTGTATTTTAACCCCTCTTTATGCACCCTTTGCAATGGTTGTTTATAGGCTATCAGAAATTGTATCAGATAAATTTAGTTAATATCTGTAGGATTAAAAAAAAACAATTTGAAATGATTTGAGAGTGAGCCTACTAAAGGAGTTATGACTTTTTTTGCCCTCCAAACCCTGTTTAATACACCCCTTTCAGGAATGGTAAGTCGTATAAAAAATTGTTTCGAACAAAAGTTGTAGATAAAAATTTATGTTTTAAAAGTAAGTGAGAACGAATTTAATAGTGTACATGGTAAGGAAATATGATTTTTTTTTTAAATACTACCCTGCTTTTTCAACCCAATGCAGTATTGGCTCATCTTATCAAAACATGTTTCAGATAATAGTATTAGATAAAATTTATATAATTTACAAACAAATTGAACGGATTAAATGGTGTGGGTACTAAGTTAGTTATGAATTTATTTTTGTATATTAACCCCTCTTTATCCACCATTTTTAGCATTGTAACCAAAACATTTCAGACAAAATTTTTAGATCAAAATTATAAAATTTACATATAATTCGGTGTGAGATATGAATTTTTTGTCTTCCAATCCCTGTTTATTCCACTTTTTGCCGTAATAGTAGGTCGTATAAAAAAGTTATTTTTGACGAAATTTGTAGGCAAAAATTTATGGTTTTGCAATAAATTATAACGGATTTCTTATTGTACATGGTATGGAAATTATGAATTATTTTAAATTATACCCCTGTGTTTTTCAACTGCTTGCAGCTATGGTTCGGCTTAACAAAACTGGTTTCAGACAAAAGATTTAGATAATAATAATAAGATTTATAAGAAATTCGAACGTATTTGATTGTGTGCCTACGAAGAAATATTGTTTTGTTCTTCGACCCCTGCTTCTCTCTCTCTCTCTCCTCCCCATTTTTTATTGCAGTAATGTATGGTTGGTCCTAACAAAAATTTATTTATGTAAAAAAAATTTCTACTACGGCTAAGAGTAAAACATTTTTCAAACTGATGTGATATTCGTCATGTTATAGGAGCTACACCGATTTTTTATTTTTCAAAAAACCTTATCCATTGATACCACTTTGATTGGAATTTTCCCATTAACGACCTCGACCGAGATTTTCCATTATTGTATTTTATAAATTAGTTTGTATGTGATTTGTGAAAAATACGGCAGTTATAGTGTCCATAAAATGTGATATATAAGTTATGTAAAAATACATTAAATTTTGAATTGACGTTGGTCTATGGACAATGAAACAAAAAACTATACATTTTCCGAAAGTCGCACCATGGTAACGACTACAATAGCCAATAGGTAGAATTTCTTCAAAATCTACCTCAAATTTGAGCGAATATCTCAATAGGCCGTACTCGCCAGAGATGTTTAACATCTAAGCTCTGTAACGAGCAAATTTATGTGTTCTCTTGTTGAAAATACACATAATACGAAACTCAGACACAAAATATAACTTAGATTCCTTACCCTTGTCTTCGTGAACTTTTGTCTAGCGCTATTCGCCACAGATTGCAGCACCATTGTTACATATTTCCGTTCTCTGAGACCTCAGTAGCATTCACGAAATAACTCCTACAAAGTGACGAATACAGAGCTATAAGATGTTACACACAAAAACAAATCACGATCCTTACCCCTACCGTGTGCATGGGACAGTGTGGCGAGTGTACTCGTGGCCAGCGCAGGCCCGTGTAGCGCCACTCCCCTCCGCCGGAGACCGCACCCACACTCACGAGGTCTCCGCCAATGGCGCCTCTGCTCTGGCTGTCTCCGTGGCGCGGGGGCGTCCGGGTTCGAATCCTGTGGAGCTGATCCCCGTGACGTCCCTACCGTCCTTACAGCATCACATCACATCCAAGGAATGACAAGTGAGACGCTGGTGCATCGAGTGCAGTATCGCCCGTAAGAGCCAGCTCCAAACATGAGTGCATATGGCAGATATGTGACTGTGAGAAGGCACTGATATTTCATGGCGTGGAAATGAAGATAAAGACGTAATGCCTGAAAATATTCTGAAAACACTCATTTCTACCACGTTCACATAACTTATAAGAATGCCTTTGTAACAACAACAAAAAAAAACAGATTCATTATTCGAACCACAACATTTTTTAAATGCTTTTTGCTAACCTATGCCACTCAGATATTTTGAACAGTTTTATTTTAAATTGCAAAGTTATTTTTTTATGTTATGCACACCGCATGTGTGCAAAGGTATAGGAAAGGCCCTTTATACACTAAATAAACGTAAATAAACCCTATAATGTTAAAAGTTTTTTTTTCTGTGAATGCTGTCTCAAGTGGGTGACAAATAAGAAAACTATTACGATCGGCGTACCGAAGCTACAAATTATATAATTATTTGACAGCCTGCGTAATGTCAAGGACCCAAACTGACTGAGTTATATAAGTGGAAAAGACTTGAAAACTTTGTCTATATATATAACATAAACACTTAAGTAGGACGGTTTGTTCGAAAGTTGTCATCTATTGGACTATTGTTAAAGGAAGGAATTTAGTAAAAATCGTTAAAGTAGAACCTGTGTGCATTTCTGTGAGAATGCAATGAGCACTTGTACCTGTATAGGTTTACGGAACGACCAATGGTTTGTACCGTTGCTCATGTTTGTTTTTGTTTCAGCCGGTGCTGCGACAAGAAGAGTTGCGGCAATAGGAACGAAACACCTTCTGACCCCGTCATCATCGACAGGTAGGACCAACCTTCAACTGCTCTCGGTGTCAGGCGATGTTCGGGTTCATGATTGTAGTGCAGAATGAATACTGTATCATTTTAGCTGGAAGTAAAACTACGTTCACTCATGCAACAAGATTTAAAAATTCAACCATCTGTGATTATGGAATGCACGGAAGAAATTTTTATTCATACATAACAGATAACTTATTTCAATAACGTTACTTTGTATTAAATTGGACTAGAATTAAATTAGATTTATGACGTATATATTTAATTGAAAAATAAAATAAATATGCCGTAAACAGTAAAATTATTTAATAATATACTGCACTAAAATTGTCGTGCTAACAAAAAAAATATTTTGGAGTGAACACAGATCTGATGGTATGTACCATGCAATTTTGTCAGAAAATAAAAACCTATATTTTGTCAACACAGCAATCCTTTGGCATTTTGTTTGCGGACTCGAACTAACGAGTCGATGAGACATGTTGGTACAACTGACGGTTACGAAATGTTTAAAAAGCAATGAGCTTTAATAAATAAAACATACCATCTAGGTTGCGTATTCAACTTTTGTGAAAAGATTGAAGCAAACTTACCCCTTGGAAGCAGTCTTTCTAGTGGCGTATGTGATTTCCCGACTTCTGTTGTTCCATCGCTACCTGGGGGGGGGGGGGGGGACAAGTTAGGAAAGTACCTCTGAAATTAAGAAGCCCCTCACTGAGAGGGTCTGCTAGCACTTACAAAAACGTGACTGTAAAACGGGGTTGATAAATGTGAACGTCAATACTTTTCATGGAAAAATTTCAATATATTTAAAAGTTTTCTGTTTATTATATGATTAAAGGTCAAAATATGGGCGATGTACAACCACATTCAAGCATTTGTGTCGGTTAAAACCCACGTGTAATACTCTCGGGCATCGCCACTTTCCGCGGGCCGGGCGGATCCCACCGATTTGCGTCCCACTTGCTACAGTTACATGCATTTGGAACATTGATAGCTATAAAACTAAGTGTCGTGTTTTGTGAGACATTTTAGTGCCGACAATGACTACATGTTTAAGATACCGTACATTTGAGATTGCAATATACCTATATTAACTATTTGTCATTACTCTGCTTGTCCACTTCGCGCCGAGGGTTCTAGTGGTAGTTCTAGTGAGACAAGAAGATCATTGATGCACGAGAAACATGACTAACGTTGATTACCTTGCAATGGCAAGTGAAATATAGGTATTTTCATCACCGCTTAATACTATGCTTGTGAACAGAGACCAGGACATTGTTTTTGTAGGTATATAATATACTCTACCCAATTCTTATTAGTTAATGTCTCGCTGTAAGGATTTTTGTCATAAAGAATAGGCTGTGTGTGATCTAGTTTCACTTCTTCTTCGAGAAAGCAATCTCACGTGATTAACATGCCAAAACAGCTTTAATGTAATTATTCATATCAGTTCTGCCCAGGGCCGGCGCGTCCATATAGGCGAACTAGGCAACCGCCTAGGGCGCCAAGTAGCTGGGGGCGGCGCAGCACGACACATAACAGCTGATATATAATATATTTAACGATTATTGAAACTAGATGAAAATGGATTTTTGTAACAGTTTAGAATGTTTATATCGATATAAGTAATTATTTAAAGTCCACGGAGACCTGTTTATGATTTGTAATAAGTAAAAAAGTAAAAAAAAAAAACACAAGCCTGCTTACATTTGATTGTTGACAAAATCTTAGGCTTACGTGATGTATTTTGAGGCAAGGAAAAAATTTTTTGGGATGTCCGGTGGAAAAAGAGGGGGGGGGGGGGGGCATTAAGGTTTTTCGCCTAGGGCGCCAATTTACCTTGCACTGGCCCTGGTTCTGCCAAGTTTATTATTGAAATTTTCACTTGTCTACACTTTTAAGAAGACTAGAATAAAATATTTGAGACATGTTCAATGTTTGAGGCAATATTCAATGTTTCTTCTAGTGTCAGCGGTCTAATTTATATACGTAAATCGTTTCATTCCATTACAATCCATTGAATCACTTGTGACCCAATCAATTCTGAGATAGTTTTTCTCGCACACACACATATATATATATTTGAGTATTAAATTTGCAAAATTTGCTTGTTATTCCGTATTCAAATTACTTATTTTAAACGAATTTTGTTGCATTTGTGTTAAAAGATATTTAATGTGCTTACTTTGCGTTGTATAATTTCACAATCCCACCTTTATCTCTGCGTATGTCATCAAAGCCTATAACAATTGAATTTTTTATTCTCGTCTAAGCGGCAATCCACCACCAGCATATATCTGAGAGGTGCACAAGGTGAGTTCAGAACGGATGTCTAAAGTCAATTCAAAAATGTTCGGATTAGTTGGAACAAGTAGTACCGTTCGAGTAGTACTGTTTGGTTATTCGAACAGCTAGCGCGGATGTGTCCTCCTCCGTAATAAACAATTCCTCTTGTTTGATTCCTCACGAGAACTGACTCGTTCCTGCCTCTCTTATTAAACCAAATGACAGCTGTTCAGTATGACTGATGGTGATACGTGTAGCTGAGAGAGTCACACAGACTCTAGGGCCGCCCCGGTTATCGATAGCAATGCTGGCTAACCATAAGGACATAAATGCTTCGGAAGTTCCAGTGGTGGAGTTTACTTCTCTCAGACAAAAAACAGATGTAAGAAAAAATAATCATATGTTTTAAAAAAATATCTGATGGATGTGAGCATAAATATTTTCAAACAAAAATAAACTAAATTCTTTGGTGTTTAAAAAAGTTTAAATATTTAAGTCTCTTTGTTAAAATTTTTGATAGCTATATATCGAGAAAATTCACTGTTTCAATGATCTCAACGTAACTAGGCAGTAAAATGTACACTGAGAAAATCGTCACCTGTTCATTGGTTGTTGAATTGTGTGGTATCTCAAACAGGTAGAGCGTGAGTTGCTACTTCTTCAGTTGAGTGTTCCCCACTATTCCAGAGTTCTTGACATAAAATGTGAGCCAGTACCAGGCGCATCACAAAGGTTGGCTACAAGTGTTTGTCTGTGAATGTTTTCGGTCTCAATTTATAGCATTTACACTCCTAATAATGGTAATGGGCATGTTCAACAGAAGCCTTGATATTACTTTTCCGTGGTCAGGACGTTTAATGTACCTAAAACCAACGTTGTAGGATTCTGCCAACTAGGGCTTATACGTGCCTATAATTCCGGACATTTTGCGGATTATTTATTAAAAATGAAACTGAACATATTTTTGTTTCTTTCCACGTCTATAAATGGGACACTGTGGTTTTGACAAGCCCTTAGACACACCAAAACTATAACAAACCATCAGCAGCTGAACGGTCGAAAAATAGCCAATCCATTCGAGATTCTTGATATCCTATCTCGAGCACAGCAGCCAATGAACAAACGTCTGAGACTCGAAAACGGACAGAACATATAAATAACACCATCAAGTTCAGACCGGAGGTCATTGAATCCGGCGACATTTCTGAGTGTCTTTCGACACCTACATTGGATTTTTTTTTGTAAATGGATCTGAAATAATCATGTAAATTTACAGATTTCGGTAAATTAGTACATTTACATGAAAGCAACCGTACTGCTTCAAAAAATTCTTTATATTACCAGGTTTGGATTCTTGCTCGGGCAATTTTCTTTATTTTGACCCAGCATTTGTTAAAGTTATAAACTGTTCTCTGAGGAGCTTTCTAAACTGAGCACAAGAATAAGCAGAATTAAAACATCTAAACTGTAAATGTTGAACATTCGGTTACTTTTCTCGAGGTTTAAAAAATTTTTATGCTTGTATCAATCATCAATAAAAATTTAAAATTTTGCGCCAATTTTCGTAAGCGTGAAAAAAATTTTTTTTATTGTGTATCCAAAATCATATTTCATATATGCAAAATAACCACATCGATGTGTTGTACAAATCAATAGTATTTTTCTTGTAATATTACAAATTATTTACAGAACTATGGTTTTCCAAAGGAATCTTTGTTAAAATAAAAAATAAGTATGTGAGCTACGTGGTGGCTGTCAGTAAATCAGGGCTTATTGTTGGAGTTAAGGATTCCCTATAAGAAACATAAATAACATATCCCAGCCCAGAGTGCTGGGTTGCACGGTGACGTGTGTGGTTCACGTGCGGCCGATCGCGGGCAATGGCGGTCCAGGATGAAGGTCAGGGGCGGCCAAAATAAATTTCCTAATACTAATTTATTGCATTTGAGAATTGAAATATTTAGTACATTTTATTTGTGGTTCATAAACGTCCTATTTTCTATAGCACTGCAGTCAAATAATACTTTAGTAAGCCTTGTAAACTATGTTAGGATCCTGTGGATCCGTCACTGGTCGTGGGTCAGTTCGCGACCACCTGCGCTGTTGTTCCCCCGAAGCAGTGTTGCAACCTCGCTCCAGCAAGTGCAGGCGTGTTGCAGAGGGCGCACACTCCCTCTTATTCAACGATGTAATTAAATAAACAAATACATCAAAGTAGCGGTAAAAATAATTTAGTTGTGAGCGTTGTACACCGGTGAAAAATAGCTTTTGCTAAGTGATCTTCAGATATAACATTTTTAATTAAAATATACCATATTGCATCTAACTTTCAAAATAACATCTATATTCTTGTTAAATACTTGGTGACACATTAGCAATGCAAAACTTATGTTAGAATAATCCATCCATAATATTAAATACGACAATAAAATGAAATATTACTTATATTGTAACATGCGGACAACTAATGACACCAGGCTATTATGTAATAACTGAAGAAAAATAAATTGAAACCAACGAACACTTTCAGTCGTTATTCTGAGGAGACATTGTTTTTTTAATTTTATTTATGAACTAATACATCAAACACATAATATAAACAAATACATATTTTGAATAAATCTTAGTATATATTCTTTCAAAAAAATATTAGAGTTAGAAGTAATTTAAATTGAAATTCAAAATATTTGTGCAAGTCCGTAGGAGAAAACAAAATTATTTGCTGGTGAGTTGCAGACGTCTAGCGTGGATGAAGTATAAACGCAGGAACCAATGTAACCCGCACACCGCGTGGAAGAGATATTCGTTGAACTGGATGCGTGGGCCTCGCGCTTGGCTCGCTGAAGGAAAACACGCGGTATCGGTGCTCGAGCATGGCACCGATCGACACGAGCTGACACGAAGCAACACTTTTAGCTTGATTGTTTGATTTGATCTTCCGCTCGGCGAGCACGGATTCGAATTCAGTTGGCGTGTCAGCGACCTTACGCGCGGAACAACAGCAAAATAAACACGCGTAAGCCTTCACGCCAGTTGGGACTACACACCAACATATACGACGTGGAAGGGTATATGTGGTGTTTAATTAATTTTCTGGAGAGTTATGAACATGGCATGCCTATTTCTTACACGTAACGCTTCATAATATGTATAGGAAATAACGTAGGCTGTAATTGTAATACTTGTAAGTGTAACGTCGTTCAAACGTGGGGTTTAAGTTTGGCCCCACCTATTGAGACTACTGGCAGGAACATTGTCTCGTCACACAGTAATTTGGGGACAATATCTACACACAAACCTACATATAACTAAATAGAACATCCTTATTTCGCATGACTATTACCTAATATTTAACTGAATTTATTTCGGCTTGTTAGACTCCGTATCTACAAGCAGTAATTATTTAAGGTATTATAAAGAAAATCGGAATCATAAATATGTTTGTACTTGGAGGTTGTAAGGCGTTTAAAGCGCCCGTTGAAAAATGATGAATATAACATGCACTTTAATATAACATACCTGAAATTTTATTTAAAAAAATTATTTTAATATTGTGCAAATATAAATTATTTCTGATACATATAGCCTATATATATATATGAAATGGGAAAAATTATTTGACAAAAGATATGTATAGTATGAAGTACCTACACCTGTGCGATTTACTGAAAAATTTAACAAAAAGAAACTAAGTAACCACAAAAGCAGAATAAGTTATAATAAAAATTCAAAAGAACGTAACTACAAAAATTTAAATCTGCCAAAAAACTTGCAGGCATTCAGACATATATATGTAGTCTATATATACATAAAAAAACAAAAAATATAAATTTTCTTCTTAATAAAATTATTATCTTCAAAGATATAAGCATATTAACAAAATTAAAACAAAGATTTTCGAAAGGTCATGAGTACGAAATGTAGCGAAGGATGTAGAGGCGGATGGAAGTCTCCTGGGACATGAGCAGCAGCATGTGACTCTACTGGTGACGCAGAACTCTGAGAGGACAGACCTCACGGCGCACATCACGCGCCTGCGTCTGACCCGTACACGCGTATCTCGCGAGTTCTCGGCGAGAGTCCAAGGATATCACATGTAAGTGCGTGATGCCTAAAAGGTGCTGTGCTTTGGCTGCAGAAGTGACGTCTCACGTGCTGATGATGTATCCTTCCATAAGTTGCCGTCCCACGACCATTTACAACTTCTTTATAAGCAGTCAAAGAAAATCTACAGGTTTTCTCGTAACGAATAACATTTATAAAATTATTCTCTGTTCACTTTCAGTCATTTCTGTCATCTCAGTACAAGTTTTCTTTTTTATGATTAGTAGGTACCTACAACAGCTTTTCCTAAGAATTGCGGAATGCGTAAATTAATGAGAAATTAGTAGGTATAAATAAAAAAAACTCACAAATTTCACGTAGGACATCTTTCAAAACCACTAACTGAAAAGTGAAATGCGATATGAGAAATTGAATGCATCAGTTATCGTTGTCAGCGGAAACTGGTGACAAAAATGAATAGGTACGTATATAAACTTTAAGTGTTCCGAGAACGAATATGTTCACAAGAGCAAACACACTGACCTAGGGTCCAATCGGCGACGAAAAGAATGCTTACGTTATTATAGTCACTACCACTGTCTGGACCCTCCTTGATAGGAAGTTCACGTGAACCTCTTATTGTAAGTGAAAAATAATACTACTAGCTGTAACTTGCAAATTTATTTACAAAAGTGTAATTGTTATGTTAATTTAAGAAAGGTTTCAATATAAGATCATAGCCTTTTGTGGCCAGGATCACTTACTAAGTTATGGCTTGTGGGTTAAGACCAAATCCATGGAAACGATGGTGTGCCTGACGTTTCGGCACTTATTTTCGCATCCATCTAAAGAGCGATTTACAGCTGAAGTCCTAATGTTCCGGCACAGTGTTTATTTAGAGTTATTCACATCTGGGCTGTTCAGGGACTATTTTAGCTACCATGATTGGAGGAGGGTCTACCCAATCAGAATGAGTCTTCTTATAGATGCGGCAGCTTTGACTATGGTTAATTCTTAGATGATGGTTAATAGTTAAGATCAAACTAATAAAACAAAAAAAAATCTTAATCTTTAACAGTGAAAAAGTACACTCAATCCCCTTTGACGAAGCGCAACACATTGCAAATATTCCCATTAGCACCGCAGATACAGGAATAAATGAACACCCCAGAAGCACCGACACACAGGACCTCATGTAAGCTATCGTCCCGGGATACTCTCGCTCAGGCAGGGGTGGCCTTGAGGCGGGCAGGACAAGATGGCGCCCCGAGGGAGCGCGGCTGGGAATAGCCGTCCACCCTCGCGCTAGCCCCTGATTCGTCAGTCCAGGGCGCGGAGGTCGCCCAATGGCGCGTGCTGAGCGCCCACTTCCGAGGGCAACAAGGTGCACGCTGCAGCCGGAGTTACCGGACCGTCTGCCTGTGACCTCCTCTCGGGGTCTTTTCATCAGCTCAAATACAAATATTATATATATTCAAAACATCCCGTTTCTTTCTCAGTATAAAAAAAAAATATTATAAAGCCTTCTATGTGGAGAAAAGTTTAGGTGTATTCTGCTTTTCAATCACATAAGCTATAAATTAAGCCACATTAACTTAAAACCTACATGTAAAAAAAGTAATTTAAACTTGATCAAAATCATTGGAAATCAAACTTGGCCAATGTACGCTAGCAGATGAGAAGAAATGCCAGAGCTGCAGTGAGCATGGGTGCAGAATATTCGTCTCTACGAGACAGGCTTACCGCAGTGATCTCACAGTATCGACCAGTGTGAGACACATGTGAGCGGGCTGACTGCTCCTGCCGAAGAACACTTAGGAAACACTTTGCAACTCGGTCTTTCTTCTGGGTAACCATGAGATTGACATCTGTGTATTTGTGAAGAATGTGAAGTTTTCAAGTAGTCAAGTGTAGAATACTGACAAGATGTGTTTAACAAAACAAGCAACATTTATTTTCTCTTACGTACTGTTCGTAGTCTTATGGCTCAGATACAGCCTATGTATAGTTCCTAGTGCACCATAATAAGAAGACACTGGACCTGTGCTCCAGAGATCCCTAGTTCGAGAACCAGGGATTGTGTTTTCCCGTGTTTTCCAGAAATCACCTTAGGCAATGCTGGGATGGTTCCTTACTACGTGCGTTTGCGCATCCTTATTAAAAAATAATAATACTTTATAAATTATAGTAATCAATGATGGCTAAAACAGTGTGATTTGAGTAATTGGCAATTAAGTTGATTTATGTGAATGAAATCCAATCCCTTACTTTTAAAATCTTGAAACTAATTTTTTACTCCTGTTTGTTATACTACAGGAATCATAAAGTTATTTTTCTCCTG
Source organism: Bacillus rossius redtenbacheri (assembly GCF_032445375.1). NCBI lineage: Eukaryota > Metazoa > Arthropoda > Insecta > Phasmatodea > Bacillidae > Bacillus > Bacillus rossius. The sequence goes on from NC_086330.1 coordinate 246,004,944, forward strand.
GTTTCTTAATGTGAGAAGGCAGTTAATTTTTTCACTATTTCTAATGCGATAAATCTCTCTGCCACCAATAAGGAAATAGACATTACCTCTGTGTCATTAAAAGAAAAATAAACAATGTCCTCCTAAGTGTGTAGCTTGATACCCGTCGCGCAAGCGATATTTACTGTAAAAAACATTCATGGATGATTATTTTTTTAGGCAGAGAAAATTTGGGCTTCCATTTTGTGGAAACGTTTATGATTGTAGGGACGAACATACTGTTGCAGTAGGCTTAGCAACGAGCCTACAGTGTTGCGATGGTAAATTGCCAGAGGTGCTATTGGTCAGCACCCGCCGCAGGCCAAGCCCTGCCTTGAGGGGCGGCACACCTGCAGCAGACGGGTTGCTGCTAAGAGTGCACGGCAAGGCAGAGGAGGCCGCACGCAGCTGTCGCCGAGTCTGCGGGAGGCAGGAGGCACGCCTCGCACATGTGGTGACACGGATCCGCCTAATTTTCGGCGGCGGGATAACGGGGGGCGGCGCGCCGCGAGACATTGTCTGGCTCCAAGGACTCCGCCCCCGGGGCGCCCTCGTGGCAGCGCCCCGCCGCGCTAATCACCGCCGCCCCCCGCGGGCATTGTGGGCCGCGCGCGCCACTGATGTCGGCTCCCCGCAGGGGTGAGCCGCCGCAGTGTAAACACCGCGCTCAGCTGCTGTGCGCTGGGCGGAGGTACCTGCGACTCTGACCTCCACTTCTCCCGCGTGACAGCCCACGTGGGCTGTCATTCCAATACTCATCCCTGCATCTGCTGCTCCATGGATAGTTTTGTAACCAGACATTCACCAAGTGTTATTTGGAAATTGTTAAATGGTATTAAAAATATTATAGTTATAAATACTTGTTTGACATTATGAAACACTTATCTAATGACCTATCTAGTGACGAAACACAAACGCAGCAGGGCTATTGCGGTCCTGGAGTAATAGCAAGGAGGATGTAACGATGGGAGCCGCGCGAACCCCGCGCTGAGCTGTGATCGCCAGTGCGCGTGGCTGTGTTGTCGGAGGGACAGCAGCCCAGGTGGGACGAGGTTGGCACTCGGCGGCAGGCGGCAGCCCGCCACTGGACTCCGCCAAGCTAGTCCTCCACGTAGTCGACCGGCCTTTCAACACATCAACTATTTCTTTTTTGCTGTAAAAATGTAATTACTTATTTTATCGTTTTTTAAATAAAACCGTTTATGATAGCTACCTTTTTTTGTGTTGGGACTGATATTAATTACAAATTTCTACTGTTCTTACTTTACAACCTGTATAATACGCCTACTACTCGTATTCATAACTGACACATTAACCATCAGTAGTTTTGCAAACGCCCGTTTTTTGATAGTGCTGATATTGCAGCATTTTAATTAAAGTATGTGATCAATTTAAAATCTCGTTAATTAAACCCATAGTCACAAGAATATTGCTGACTGTGTATCTTTAAGATTCCGTTCATAATAAAACCATTTAGAAGGAGAATGCACAAAGTGTAAATATACAAAACTTTATATTTTTTATATCATTCAAGTGTCCGAATCTCTGATGTCCGGTGTGTGATGTGTGTGAGAATCGTGTGTGTACGCGGTGAAGCTCCTACTAGGTGTACAGAATGCGTAGCTTCATTTCTTGTACGGTTGTAAGTGCCACGTCAATGAACAAGGACTAAAGGCGCAGGATAGCAGCGGGCTCGGACCACAAGGCCCAGTGGTGTGATCAGTGCTGCGGGCTTGGCGTAGCAGCTGGTCACACTATGTCTGGGTGTGGAAAAACGGTAAAAGGTAAAATATTTTACGCGAATATTTAAAAAAATATATTAGAAGAGTGGTCACCGCGCCTTTTCAAAATGTAGCGTCACAAATAGGTAGAGGGATAGGAAATATGTAGTGTATTCAAACATTTGAAAAACGGGTAAATTGTGCAAATATACAAGCGAAAAGGCGAGTGCACATGTACGCAAGTGTATGATAATGTGTGCAAGTTTTCGAGTGCAGAAGTAGGCATGCAAGTACGCATATATGCAAGTATGCTGAAATGAAAAAATGCCGTCGAGCGCTGCTGCTGTCCTCTTGTGTTTCCAGCAAGTAATTTCACAGCATTAATCCGTGTTGCACTGTGCGTTGCCTCTGAGCGTTACACTTTATTTAAGTTTTTATGAGGTCATTGCATCAACCTACCCTACGTGCTGTAAAGAAGTTTCATTTAAAAAATAATTTTGATTGGACTTACAATATTTTTCTTCAACCAACCCAAGAATAAAATATGGCAGCTTTAAATTTATGACCCAAAGTAACGCGTTGAAACGGGAGACAACAGTTAACACTTAACCTTTAACCCTTTGTCCGTACACTCCTAATATTTGACTCGCCAGAGCACAGGTGGGTCTTGGTTTCTAATTAGGCTCGAGCAAGGGTCGTCCCTACGTGCTTGCGACACACTGACTCGCTCCCGCGCTCTGCGCTCGCAGCTCACGAGCAGACTGCACCTGATTGGAGCTGCTAGGGATGGGCCGGTGACTACCAACACGTGTCGCCTGAGCTCCGCTGCAGCTACCTGTTGGCGGCAGCCCGGTGACGTCACGACGCCCAAGGGAAGAGATGTTCAGGGGAGGCCGAGTCTTAATTATGTAGGCTAATAGTCGGGGCTCTAAGTGGCCGGTCCACGGTTATGACTCGAGGGAGCCTGGGACGCCCTGTCAGTCACGCGGAACAGCCGCACGTGTGGCATGCATGACCACACCTCCCTGCTGTGGCGGAACAGCCTTAGTCCCGCCCGTCACTGCTGTGAGGTTACAGGAATTGTTATTAGTACCTACATTGGGAAGTTTGCTTATAAAAACAAGAGATTTTCCTTCATAATTTTAACTACGAGGGTCACGGAATTTTACTTAAACAATTTTAACTGTAATAATTAGCTTAATAAAATTATGATTTCTACAAGTTATTAGTTTGTTTCTCGAGAAATTCAACTTAATAGGCACGTGCGCTGAGCTTAACCTTCAGTCCCACTTAGTAAAAAATGAATTTAAGAAATCATTACGAAAAAATTTAGTAACATTTTATGCGATTGGTGACCTTTTATATACAAGAGCATTCCAGCCAAACCAAACACTTGAAATACATTTCTTGAAGAAAATTTTTTTAAATAATTACGCTATGTATGCTACTTGCAGGTGAAAACATTAGTCGAGGTAGTGAAAGACCCTCTGTACTTTGCTATGTCGACCAGCCAACCAGCCTGACAGGACTGCTTCACTCGCTCACTACTGCACTTGCTGCGGTGCCTCCAGTAGCCTGTAGTCGGCAGCACGCGACCTCTGGCAACTATTAGCTCCTCTGTGTCTCATCTTCCTCTTCCATAGCCTCCTTGCTTTATCTGACATACCAACCTCGGGGTGACGGGTGGTCGTACCAGCTGGCCCCGTGATGCGAACTTGTTTGTCTCGCCAGATGCTCACCAGCGACGACAAAACAAACACTGCACTTTGAGGTCACACTAGGTGAGTTTTCCTACAATTCTCTATCAACTTCTTAATATATTATGCTGAACAGTGCACGGGTAAGGTTTATAAGTAATGGGCTTACGCACTGTTACACCATCATGGCAGCTAAACACCAAATCTATTTTTTGCAATCTTATTGTCAAGACTGGCCCAGGGGCGAGTAGAGAAGTGGGGCTGCGTGAGTGCAGCCTACATGGAGCTCGAACCTCACTCGGCACTGACGTCATCTCACATATGACCGACGTTTAGCAGTCCGTAAATAGAAGCTCAAGTTCGCGCTTCAATCAAACACCAATAGTGTTTCCAGCGTCAGGCAGTACTGAGTCAGATTACATTTGTACAAGAGTGTGTTAGCAATCTGCTCTGGCAAGAAAACAAACAGGCGCGCTACTGTATTGAATGCTTAGCTTTCATAATAGATTTGGGTTTCGACATTCATTATTTCCAAGATATGCATTTTCAAACTTTTGAGTTGTAACCTTTCCTAATGAATACTTTCAAAAATCCACAATTTCCAACAAAGAAATGGCAAGTTCATTCTTCAAGTCTGATAGCTGCACACAGCCCAACGCATAGTTGGCACTTTCATAGGTTCAGGTTCGCTAATACAAAACATAGTATACAAGCTGAAAACTTTGAAAGTTAAATGGGTTTGTTCACAAAACTGAACCACCATTTTTGTGAATACCATAGACATTGTGAAACTGTATATCTATTTTTCATGCTGTGGCGTCGCAAGTTTTGACCTTCAGACCAATGTTTTTTCCCCAAGTGATGTTTTTGAATAAATAAATGTTGTACTGTGATGCAAAAGTACTGTATATTCCAGTACTGGTGTTGCTTCTCTGATCCGCGCGCTGCTGTGAGTGGCTGCACTGCGCGGGTCGGGCGAGGCTGCGCTCGGCTCGGAGAGTTGCTGCTCTGCTGATGGCCGCGGAGGAGGGAGGGAGTGGGAGGGGGAGGGAGAGGGATAGAGGTTGTGAAATCGTGAGGGGATCTGTGGGGGAAGAGGGAAGGGGGGTGCAGTTTGAACGATCCGCCGAGAGGCTCCGCACTGCGCCTACGCGGAATCAAAGCCATAAAACAAAGGGCGCTTTTGTCTGGCGGTGCCTTTCCGGGCACGTTAATCCAGGATTGGGAGCGGGAGCAGGAGGAGGGGGGGGGGGTGTAAGAGATGGAGGGTCGCACCCGCCCAACCCTCGTTTTATGGCTAATATTAATCCTCGCTGCCCCTCCCCGCCCCTCCTGCTCCAGCTCCCGGTGCCGAAAACTGCTGCGCCCCGGCACGCCCCACCAAGCCGTGGGAATTAGCGCGGTGAGTTAAGAGCGGCCGCCCGCAGCGACAACAGCCACACTCAGTACACGCTTGTTTATCCAGCGCTACTTTTACTCTCGCGAGCGAGGAGACTGCGACCCCAGACCCAGAGTGAGCGGACCACTTATCATGAGCGGGTCTGGGGAAGCACACCTCAGATATTAACTATTGGGTTGAGGAAGTAAAATATCCGATACTGAATATACTGATCATTCACCGTCGAACCAGTTGACGTCTCCGATCAAACCCGACTCTAAGGTGACGCGATTTTCTTCAAAATAAATTTAAAAAAAAAACATATAAATAAGTCAAAGTAATCAGTCAAATACGGTACAGTAATTTAAATATTCAGTTTCTTCATTTAAAATTCCTTCATTTGTAGCAGTTTTCACTATTTAAAATTCAGAGTAAAAGTAATATTAGCGCATATGTGAATGAGGGGTGAGAAGGTTCAAAATTCACGCCAACATAAAGCGGGTTGTCGGCAGACAACTACGGCACGGATCAAAATAATCAGCTAAAACCATTCTTGAATGAGTGTACATGAAACCACACTTCGGCGCCAGCAGCAAGGCAGGTTTGACCACCTCGAGCTACACGCAGGAGTTGGCAGTTCGCAATTATGGCTGACATCCGGCCACTGTTTGGAATAGCGCAGTTTGGTACCAGCAGCAATGAGCGTGATCGGGTGTATGTTGGAAAAATAATTACTGAAAACTCTTACTGTCTATACTCAGGTTCTTTTAAGTAATTAAATCAAACATCAACTTGTTGCATCTCCTTATGGTGGAATTTAGGAAAATCCAAATCAGTAGTAAGGATTTATTGTATATTATATAGGCCTATTGTTGCCTATTATCTTAACTTTTACTTGGAAGATGTGCTTATTTTTATAATATAGTTTTCTTTCACTATTTTCACTCTCGTATGTGAGGTATTTTGTTATGACCAATTTCTTAAGCAATACAAATACTTAACAGCTAATAATGATTTATATTTAAATCCTCTCAGTTGTTTTCCAGTGCTGCCTGAAGAATCAGACACAGAGAAATAGACAAATATGTTTATAATCACAAACATTTATACGTTCAGTTTTAGTGTATTTTGACATTTTTCGTGTAATTCGAAAAATAACTTACAGTTTTTTATTTTCACACATATCTTATGTAAATTTACCACTGTGTTATGTATTTTACACCAAATGTAGGTAGGATTATTTTCAAAACCTTCAATATTAGTGTAAAAATACACATTTTGTGTATAAAGTAACGATTATTCTGACAATTTTACACCCACGATGTCCTTGTAAAAGTACACCATCATGAAGTAAATTAAAACATTGTGTTATGATACTGATATGCCAACATTATTGCGTAGTTTTACAGAAAATGGGAGACTATGGCAAGTTGACGATATTCAGAGTTGACCATTTTTCATAGATTTAATTTTTTAGTTAAATTTTCTTTCTTTACATATATGGTTAGAATGGTTTATTTTTGGGGTGTAACTATTTGGAAATTGTTTTATTTCAATATTATCTAAACTGTTCTGGCCTTTTAAAATATAATGAAAATGTGTCATCTTTCCCCATCAGCGGGGCAAGATGAATTTGACTGCGAGGCAAGATGGCAATTTTGACAAAAGTTGGAACATTTTAATTCTCAGAACCAAAACTACAGTAAAATAACTAATTAACATTGTTATATATTTTTCATTAAAAAACATGGTATTAAACGATTACTGTGTTGAAAATTGTAGTTAATATTTATTTAATATAAAACAAAGTCGGTGTGTTTTCATTAAAAATAATCCCACACAGATATTCTTCCTTCAAAATGAGCAGTCCTCGTGCCAATATTTGTGGCATTTGCAACTCTCTATCCAGGCTTCTCACAGAGGTAGAGTTTTAATCTCATCACACGCAGGACACTGTACTATGGAAGTTTGAGGTATGCCATGCGTGTCATAATTTGGGTCTTCGTTTTTTTCACTGCAATCGAACTTCAGTTTCTTAGTAACACCACCTTTTTTTTTTTGGCATCTCTAAAATCTTGTCTTTATTATTTTAATCGTTCTTGTTCCAAGCGTGCTTCTCTCTGAACCAACATATCTTTCATAGGTGTGCTTGTTATGACACTTGCACAGTAGTATAAATTGGTGGCTCCTGGCACTGGGTGTTTCAAGGAGCGGGTCAATGACCAACCGCCCTGACGACACGGCAGCCATGTATGATGACCTTGACCTTTTTACTTGACCTCTAACTTTTACCTTAACGTTTGAACTTCAAAATTTGCCAAAATTTGCCAAATATTCGCCAAAATGTCAATTTTTTTACGTAAAAAAATGCCGCCAAAAATTTTTTAAAATCGACAAATTAAAATTATTCCATTTCGAGGGAAAAATTTCCGTTTCCAGGGAATATCTCCCGTTTTATTCCTCAAAAATGTCAACGGCTTGAAAATATCTAAAAGTGGCTTAAGACTCCTCAAAGAAAGCCGCCCTAAGCTGCTGAGATCAGGACCTTGACATCGGTTGTCATCGCTGCAATTTTCGCCCGCCATCTTAAACATCCGTATTTTTTATGCTAGAAAATCGAGAAAAAAATTTTTAATTAATAAAAAATTATTTTATAAAATTGGAATAAAAACTTATCACAATCGTGGAATTGAACACCCTAATACTTATCTAATTTTGAAATTATTTTACGGCCACCATCTTGAAAACTCGTAAATATTTTACAATTTTTACGGGAATGTTTTTAAATTTATAAAAAAAAACGTTATTCATACAATTTAAATTAAGAAACTCACTTCGGTAATGGAGTTCGCAGACCTTGGTTCAAACCCGGCGAGGTCATTCAATTAAAATGGCGACAATCCTACCTCCACGGAAGCCACCGGCAGACTGAACACCCACCACTAATGCCGAGGCAGATATTACGCCATCCAATATGACGTCATGGCAGCCCGTTTGGGTCCACCATCTTGTTGTCGTCTGGTGGAGGTCGTAATCTTATTTTTTACAACTCCTTACCATATCTTAAGCATAATTTTCAATAATAAATAAAACAGCGCAAAAGGTAGAGTTAAAATATTTTCATTAAAAAAAATATTTAATATTTTTTTCAATTGCTAGCCCTGCATTTTGTGGATCGTACATCTTCAATAAAATCACTGAAAATTTATAAAAAAATAGCATGTAAATAGCATAAATAGAACAGTAAAAAGCACTTGTGCAAGATGGGGAGTCGTCAATTTGCCTCAGTCAACTTGCCCCGATCGGCAATGTTATATGTCTTGTATTTTTACGATAGGATTAATAAGACGGAAGTTATAAATTCATAGCGATCGCGAAAAGTATATTGTCTAAGCTATAGCATAGAATAACCAATTTCTTATGTTAACTGTTAGTCCACGAGAGATCTTAGGTCGAGGTCCTCGAAAATTACATTTCTGACCAAATACACGAACATCATCTAACAAACAACGAAATGGTGTCAGAGGCTTCACTGTGTGGGTCTTTATTGTGCAGCAGCGTGGAGAGCTAGTAGTGCCCGTAAGGAGGTGGTGTTTAGTTGTGTTGCCTGAAACTGTCACTTGTCATCTTGCCCCGCTCTTCAAGTAGCCACGGTCTCCGCTACGTATTCAAAAAACTATCAACAAGTGTAATATCTTCTAATTGTGTTCCAGTGTGCCCTTCAGGCCACGTTCCATGTGTAATTTTTCACCTAATGTAGGTCATACTCTTCAAATAAAACATTTATTAAAAATCTGAGTTCCAGTGTAAATCAAAGCCTCTTCTGATGGTTTTACACGCAAAATGTTCAAGTAAAATTACATTGGCCTGATGTAAAATAACACCATGTGTTGTTATAGTTATACACTAACATGATGTGTGGAATTTTACGCAATCAGTATGCATTTTAAAAATATATCTTTAAGTGTTTATTTACTACTTATATCCCCGTGTGCCTATACAGTAAAAAAAAAAATTTTTTACATTCGAAGTACGTGTGTTTTTACACGTAATCAATACTTACACGTCATCAAAACTCATTGTGTGCAATTTAAACAAAAATTCTTGTTTTATATAATTTTTTAATAAATAAACCAACTTATCTTGTAGCCTAATGGTGAAGGTAGTTGCTTTATGATCACGACATGATCTTCTGCGGTCATGGTTCGAGCCCACGCCCTGCACTCGGGTTTGTATAAAGGTAGGCTATATACAACAAGCCTCACTAGCGATACCAAGTGGCGAACTATGGAACTTTCCGTGTTGCCATACAAAGTGCAAATTTGATTTTTAATTTTATTTAATGGATGATAGCAGCACATATGCAGCAGCGTATTTTACATTGTCAAAAGTGGTATTTTTCTTTACTTTATGCTACACATACATGCACTGAATAATAGCGTTGAAAATGTTTGTATAAATATACATTTAAATTAATAAAATTACTCATCCAAAATGTGTAAAATTACGCATACAGTGTACGTGTAATTTTGTATGCTTAATACTTTAATTACCTGTCAGTGATGTGTAAAATCACAACTAATTTTATGGTGTAAGTTTACTACAAAATTGAGTTTTTAAACGTACCTGTGTAGGATAAAATACACTTTAACATGAGGGGAAAATACCCCTACATCAGTGGATATACAGCTGCCACCTACATCGGTGTAAAATTACATTTTTACAGTGTACACATTTGCAATTTTAATCAAGTAAATAACCGTTTACTGTGGATTTTTCGTTATTTTTCTCCACGTAGAGACTTTTAGTCCCAAGTATTTTTACGAATCTTAAAACTAAAATAATGTTTCTGTCCGTTAAAATTGTTTAGTTCTTGACTGACACTGTAATCGTTTCACGCAAGAAATCGAGCTCTTGGTGTTATTTTAATGTACGATTAACTGCACTACTTGAGTTTTAAAAATATTATCACGGCATAGAAAAAAAATGTCTTTAACCAAGGATAGTTCTAAACATAAAAGTTTCAGTCACTTTGAATATAAGTAGTATAGGATAGGGGCTCCGGCGCCAGGATGCAGGTAGTGGATTGTGATTGTCGGTCCGCCATCTTGGATTGTGACGTCACGGCGGCCATCATGGATGAGTGTAACGGGATACAGCGTAATGGGACAAGTATATCATGGCCGCCATCTTGGATCCGCCATTTTGGATGACGTCATTTTGTTTTCTCGAACATTCCGGCGTTGTGTTTTCCGCCATTTTGAAATATGACGTCACTGTTGCAATTTTTGTTACGGTCGCCATCTTTAAAATCTTTATTTATTATCCAATTTAAATGAAAAAAAAATTTAAAAATTAAAAAAAATAAATAATACAATTTTAATAATTTTTTATAAAAAAATCTACTTTTACGACACGGAGTTCGGAGTCCTCTGTTCGAACCCGGTGAGGGCAAAAAAATAAAAATGACGACCGATCCTTACCCCCATGGTGGCTGCTGGCAGACTGACCCCCACCACTTTTACCAATAGCATATATATCGTCAGGTAACATGACGTCATGTCCGCCATCTTGTCTTCGATGCTGGAAGCCATCATCATTGTATCGTCGGCTAGAGTGCGCTGATGCCATGTTAGTTTAGTTCTTATCCGCTAGATTGCAGTAATCATTTATTACTGTGACACCCGCTATTTTGTCATTTGGCCGCCATCTTGAAAATCCGTAATTATTTAGCTAGAAATTCAGGAAAAGTTCCAAAATACATTAAATAAATCACTCATTAATTTACATATTGATCCGATCGATTTATGTCCTCGGTTCGATACCCGATCGATGCAATAATGTTTAATTTTATGTAAAAAAAATAATTTCAGTAAACCATGTTCAACATTCTTAAAGAGACTTTAAATCCTCTACTACCATCATCCTATCAGACATCAAGACCACCATATTGGAAATTCGTAATTTTAATGCTAGAGATGCGGGAAAAAGTTTAAATAAATTTGTAATATATATACTGATTGATTAGATCGACTTAGGTCCTTGATTCGATCCCCGACCGATGCAAAACAACTTTAATATTTTAAACAAGTACCACTAAAGTGGCAGGTTTGAGAAAATAAAAACACCGCAAGTTCTTTAAAAAAAACTTTTATTACATACATACTACACTACTACACGTACAAAAAAATACACAGACAAATTACTTAAGTCTTATGGATCTCTCGATGGCTGCATCTGCCACCCACGAATTAAAGCGAGGTGGAAAGCCCCACCACTTGACGTAGGACCGTCCTTTTCTTCGTTTTATAATCTTCTCCACCAAGTACGTAAGGGGATACAACGTAGGCTGAATCTCTTCGGCATAGAAGCCACCACGGATAGGTTTGTGGTCCAAATCTTCGAGGTAGTAGGTCCTAGGCTCTGATTCACGAACATGTGTCACACGGAAAAGTTCGGGACTCCAGTTCGCAGTGAAACCTTTCTCGAAGATACCTTTCTGCTTGGAGATTCGCACAATGTCGTCGACGTTAGCTTTACGCTTTCGTGGATCTTTCTTCTTCGAGTTGGAAAACACTGTTTGAAGCAGGCGATTGTCCGTTACGTCCTTTGGCTTCATTTTCGTGGTAGAAGGCACCGTGGAATTATACTCGCTTATTAGTTTCGGCAAGATGTCAAGCCACTTGCAATTTCCGTTAGCCGTGAACTGCCGCCACATCTTGGAACGCAAAGTTCTGTTAAACCTTTCGACAACGGAGGCTTTGACGTTACTAAATGTAGAGTAGTGTTTGATGCCATACTTCGCCATCAAAGCCTTGAAGGTTGCATTGTAGAATTCTTTCCCGAGGTCCGTTTGCAGGTGCGATGGTACACGTCCATCACGCAAAATATTATTCATGGCCTTGGCTACTTCAGTTGCAGTCTTTGATTTGACAGGTCTAGCCCAAGCGAACTTGCTATAAACATCGATGACTGTCAACATGTACTTGAAACCTTTATTCAATCGGGAATATGGTATCATCTCAACAAGGTCCGCCTGGAATAAATCATCAATTCCATGAACTATGACTTTGCAACGGTGACGTCATATTTCAAAATGACGGAAAACACAACGCCGGAATGTTCGAGAAAACAAAATGACGTCATCCAAAATGGCGGCCGTGATCTACTTGTCCCGTTACGCTGTGTCCCGTTACACTCATCTAAGATGGCCGCCGTGACGTCACAATCCAAAATGGCGGGCCGACAATCACAATCCACTACCTGCATCCTGGCGCCGGAGCCCCTATCCTATACTACTAATATAGTTTAGTAAAAATTTATGAAAGTATTGGATAATAAAAACAAAATCATATATACAACAAAAAATTTAAGCGTGAACAAATTAACGAGTTTAGTAATAGGCGTAGTTTCAAGAATATCATTAAAACGTTCTTTCACTTAAGTTATGCTACGTGAGACAATTGCCGTAATAAAGAACAGTTACACGCCTATACAGCTCAGTGTTACGCATAATCGCTTTGCTCTGACACACGTCGATCACCAATCAGTTGATCGTGCGAACAAATTTTCGCTCAGACCAGTTGCTTGTTCAGACAAGGTGTGCCGCAAACTGTAATACACCATATAAATGACGAGCCTCGTGATCGCCATGCTGTATCTGGCATCGAACCAGAGCCCGCGATGAAACCAGGTGACAGAATGCCGGCCATTTACTATTATTTATTTCTTTATTTGTTAAGGTTATATTACGACATAACAAGAAGTTTATAAATTTATGATTTAAGTTGAATTTGATGGGTTAGGTCGTATTTTTCGTGATTCGGTCTGCCTGTATCAAACCGATAGTGGTTGGCTTTCAGTCGTGGATAAACGGAAAATTATTTTTTTTTTAAATAATTGCATACAAACCCTCCAACCAAATGACTTCAAAGCTATCTAATAGTAACCAAGCAGCTGTTATGTACAAATGTAATGGTTGCAAACGAACTGTTTATTTATTCTTTAATGGACACGTTTAAAATCCGTACAAATTTATGAAACATTGCTTTAAAGCAATGAAAATAGATCTTGGAGAAACAAAGAGAGAAGATTAAGTGAACGCATCGATTGACCATTGACGATGCCCTGAGGAAGATAAATAACCAGCAGTGGCGTAAAGACAAGGCCACTGGATAGGAAATGTCTTGACACAGATTCGATTACTAACGATGCAATCAAAGCTATGGCTGAAGGAAAAATAAGTAAAGGGAAGAATACGGCCACGGCTCCGAAGAGCCCAAGCAACACAGGAACACGAAGTCCAAGAGACGACGAGCGGTTCTCTCGTCAAACAGAACATTTTACAATATTGCTAGGACGGAAATACTTAAATTTTACATGGTAAAAACCACTAGTTATTTACATTATACAATGGAGTCACTCGGCTTAAGGTCTTGCTAAGGCTGAGGAAGACCTATGAAACAACTTCACAGTCGCTTAAATATAAATTTATACATAGATATGTTGACAGAGTTGCTTGGACACAAAAATATGTTGAAAGAGTTGCTTGGACACAAAAATATATGTGGCTGATTTAAAATTTAAAAAATAAGTACTTTGTTATTAGAAAATCCATTCACTAAGTATGTAATATTATTTCTCCATAAGTTATAAAGAATTTTATTAAATAACGGTAAATTCACAAAACATTTATTCGTTATATATATATATTCCCGATTATAATTATTATTTGTGAAAAATAATATCCTGCTATAACTTTAACTCGGGCAAGGGGATAATAAACAAATGTTTGAACAAGCCAAGAGCTTGAATTGTTTTCTATATTGTAAAGGCAAACTTTTGCCTTTATGTTCGGTTAAAAGTTATTACAGGCTTAATTATTGTTTAAGTATATTACTGATAGTTTGCAGATATCTTTTCACTCATTTACAAAATGTCTGACTGATTCGTCTGCTCTAAAAATATAGCAAATTTCACTAATAAAAGATTAACTTATTGTTTAGGTATACGCGTTGACCCAGCAATTTCTATACCTCTACGTTCCTCGCAAAGCTTAAAGAGACGAACGACCCTGAATAGTAAAGATCATAAATAGAAGAAAAGAAGAAAATGTAATTTATTTTTGGTAGTGAAACAATCGCTGTTACAATTTCTATTAAACAATGTTCTTTTTTTATCATCCGAAAAACCGCCAAACAAGGGACGCATACGAAATAGGATATATTTTGTTGCCTCTCGCACATTTCCATCCCCCACATTTTTTTACGTGTTTTTGCAGTGGGGGTCGCTGGCGCGGCGACAATGGAAACACAGAGAAACAATAAGCGAATTGCGCTCCTTTTTGCGGCGCGAGTAAGCCCGCTCCGTCGCCCTGCAGAATATAGATTATTGATTCCGTGCGCGGATTCAAATGGCTAATGGGGCCTGTTCAAGCGCACTGACCGCGCGCTTTGTCGGTTTAATTTCGTTTGCCATCGGAAACCTGTCGATGTGCTGACAGCCCCTTAATGGGCAGGTGGCCATACCCTCCCCCCTCCCCCTGGAAGACCAACCCCCTTCCAGGCAAACCAATCCCCAATCATGCTCCCTGAATGTCGGACTGTCTCGTTGTGCCGGCCGCTATTGTGCGGTCTTTCGTCCTCCGCCTGGCATTTATTTTCGCTCTCCCCTCGTGTTCTGTTTTGTGTGTGTGTCATTTTAATTATTGTGCATTATCTCCCTCTCCAATCGAAGGAAACAATTTAAAAAATGCCAGCCCATTCATGGAGCCGGGCCGACCTGCGAGGTGTATCTCGTGAAGGGCGCTCCAGCAGGTCCGGCGACTCCACATGGCAATACTTTGCTTGAAACATGTGTGGTTTATTTATGTTTGGAAAAATTATATAAGTAATATGACCTAATGTATGCCGCATGTTGCAAGCGTTAGTGACTAGTGACACTACACAAAATTGGGAAAGTTCCGTCTCACCAAATTAGAATTCAGAAAACTAATGGTTCCTTATCATGCAAGTGTATTTCTAAGATACCAGAGCAAAAAAATACCTTCATTACATTATAAAAAATAAACAGGCTTTCAGACAAGAACATGGACACAATAATTTAATCAATTTCTTGAAACCTATTTTATAGACCAAGATCTCAACAAACTTTATTCTTCGCCTTTTTTTTTACTATTTGTCTGCCTTTATCTCACGTAGGTATCTGTCCATATAAGGCTATCACTTCTGATACAAGACGTTCAAAATAAACGCAGTTCTTCTTTCGCGAAGGCATAACTTCTGGGTGTGCTCGAGGTGTTTCATGCCACTTTATGGACACAATTAAGAACATTTCAGGCACAGGAGACATACAAACACAAAAACCTGCACACTATTGGATGTTGAGTTATTCCCACTGTGATATTTTATCGTGTGCAGTTTATTTCCATGTATCTTGCACCTAGCTGGTCACAACATGTTTCTACGATACTCAACGTGAAACATCATAAAACAACTGTTAGAAAACACAGCACGGTTTAAAGCCACTACTTAAAGGACTTCTTTATAAGGCATATATTTGTTTTTTAGATTGGTCGTTTATAAATTGTACGCTCTAAAACTTACTGGTTATCATTTAATAAATATACCAGAAGGAATTTTAAAACCATTGTGGCCCAATTATAAACACAATAGAAAAAATAATTGGTAAAATTTTATAACGCGGCAAAATAAAATAACGAAAATTGCCACGTTTTTAAAATTAAAATTGACTCCTTGTATAAGCAACAACCATTAAACCTATTTAATAGACATTAATACAGATCTTGCCAAAACCTTTTTACGTGTGGGTTCAAACAATAAACCAATAACATACTGTATACATTGAACTGTAATCAACTTGCAGATCTTTTAGTTCGTAA
The DNA here is from genome assembly GCF_032445375.1 of Bacillus rossius redtenbacheri. NCBI lineage: Eukaryota > Metazoa > Arthropoda > Insecta > Phasmatodea > Bacillidae > Bacillus > Bacillus rossius. The sequence goes on from NC_086330.1 coordinate 246,020,658, forward strand.
TTTATTTATTCTTTATTCATGGATTCTCATGGAGCTACAGATTTGTAAAACTGAAAACAATTAGCACTGGTCGTGTTAACGCAATCAATGGACATAAAACGGACAAATACAGTTAGAAATACTTCGAGGAGATTGTCACGTAGAAATCTCTCACACAAGTAGCAGACTGATTTGCACCAAAAAAAAAAAAAACAACGAGAGACTACAAAATTGAAGTCATAGTTAGACAATTGTCTATATTGCAAAATTTAGTACTCTAAAAGACAATTGTTATTAAATCACCGGTTATTTAACACGCCTTGAAGCACAAAAAAATTAATTTAAAAATAATATTACTGAATTATGTGCAAACAGGATGGGAAGTAAAACATAGCTGCTTCCAATGAAAACATGACGAAGACTTCATCACGAAAACATGTATTGATTCTAACCTGGCTCCTGAAAGTAATGTGATTTTTGCAGGTCCCTACCAACACGTTACATTTAGAACCTTGAAGTATAGCGGATGATAAATTCAATTACAACATCAATTTTCAAAGTTGCTACTTACGTAAATGTCTAGTTCCAGAATAATATTGCTTGAGAGCCAAGTACAGAATGTGAAGAACGTCTTGTCACGTTGTTCGTTGACAGTCTGCAGTGGCCTTGTAGCTAATCTACTCCCTCGACCTAGGGTTTATTTACCCTGCCTCTTCGTGCAATGAACACATAAAACCCTTCCGTGTTACCAGGTAATATTGATGTCAGGGAAGCAATCAAGATGAGGAACAAAGCTGTGGATGTTACATGACACACAATCAAATAATTTAATAAGTAACACGAGTCGTAGGAAAAAAAGAATTCAATATCAAGAAAAGAAGTGAGGAGGCCATATATTAGTAAAGGCAAAAAATAATCAAAACGCTATAAATGTATTATTTTCGATGTAAATATTTTCTTTTCCAGGAAAAATTTCCCCTTTAATTCCCCGAAAATTTCGATGGCCTAAAAAAAAAAAAAGTGGCGAGAGACCCCTGCCTGTCATCCCATTTTAAAACCCTTAAAAAGGCTAGAAAACTCCTTAAAGTACCATAAAAGTAAGGCGTTCGAGTAAGGAGACAGTCATCTGCTTGACTTTGACATTCAGTAGTCCCCCAAAAAACTTCTTAATAGTCCCCATAATGGCTACAAGTTTCCCATTTGAAAATAATAAAATTCCTTTTCAAGGGAAGTATCTCACCCAATATTCTAAAAATTTCAAAAGTCTACTAAATGGTTTAAAAAACCACCTTCATACTACCAGTAATCAACTGACAAAATCTTGGCCACCTTCTTAAAAAAAAATTGACAAATAATACAACTTCAAAAAGCTAAATATTATTATAAAACTCTAATAGGAACATAATAAAAATGTAATTTACGATATCACATTTATAGTCTACGGTTCGAACCCCACAAACGGAAATTGGATAAAAACTTTATTAAAAAAATATTGCTAAAAACTTTAAAAATATAAAATAATTTTATAAGAAAGTACTTCTTCCATTGAGCTTGTTGTGTCAAGACCAATATAATAAAACCACAATAACAAATATAAAAATAATTTGGAGTCAGCTCGAATCTAAGAAAAAAAAAATGTCAACCTATGTTTCCTCCGTGGTGACTACGAGCAGAGAGACCACAACTACTATTACCTATATATATATATAACGATATAACTATGTTTTTAAAGATGTTTTATTAAAATTTGATTAATTATTTTTTTTATAAACTCAGAATTTTTTTATTAAAATCGGATAAAAAAACAAAGATTTTCAAAATGGCGGCCGTAACGGAAATTTAAACGGTGACGTCATAATCCTAGATGACGTCAGAGGCTTGTCGGAGGCTGTAGATATGTATGCCTAAGCCTCAATAAGGAATTTGTGTTCTTTCTAAGGCAAAAGTCTTTTGAGGTTTTTCGAATTCCTAATTTTTGAATTTTCGAGGAATAAAACGGAAATGTTTCTCTCGAAAAAGAAATTTTTTTTTTTAGGAATTTTGAGTCATTTGAGTCAAAAATGGCTGCCGTGACGTCACAGGCCAGTCGGTCATTGACCCTATCCACATCCACACCCAGAACCCAGGAGCAAGAAATACTATTAATGAATAAAATACACAAGTAAATATTTATATCTTATGACTAATTAATTGTTTTCAAAATGGAAAAAAAAATTGTTAAAAAAGCGTTAAGTTTTACTTTCCAATAAAATTTTATATATCTGCATAGCTAATAAATCGGGAGGTATGTTAATAAACATAAAATATATATATGCGACAACAACCAAATGATTGTCACCCCTTTCTCATCTTCCACCACCTAGGGCGCGATCCATGTGCAAATTGTGGTTTTGTAACAAAAGTCATAGCTTCAAAACAAATTTAACTAGAACTGAAATTTATGTTATGAATAATGAACAATTTACATAGTGTGTATTTTTTATTTTCCTAGAATCGACAAGTAATGGTATAAAAATTTGGTGAAGGTTTTTTTATAATTAAATACCATATCTGTAATGCTAAGTTAAAAGTAGAATATTTTATTGCTCGACGATCACATCCTGCCATAATACGAAAATTTTGCTGGATGAATGTTAGCGCTGATCGAAAACCCAGAAAAATGGGTAACCCGCTCTAGCCGGGAGGTCACGTGAACCCGCGTGGGGCGCCCATGACTGGTGCGCCCGGCGGTGCCTCTAGGAGCGGTCTGGCTGCTTTGTTCCGCAGCACAGACGACCTTAAGGCCCCCACCTACCAAGGTACACGTAGTGCGCAGAGCTGACGACCTTAAGGTCCCCGCTCACACGGGTACACGCAGTGCATCGAGCTGACGACCTTAAGGCCCCCACCCACACGGGTACACGCAGTGCGCAGAGCTGACGACCTTGAGGCCCCCGCCCACACGGGTACACGCAGTGCGCAGAGCTGACGACCTTAAGGCCCCCACCCACACAGGTACACGCAGTGCGCAGAGCTGACGACCTTGAGGCCCCCGCCCACACGGGTACACGTAGTGCGCAGAGCTGACGTCCTTGAGGCCCCCGCCCACACGGGTACACGCAGTGCGCAGAGCTGACGTCCTTGAAGCCCCCGCCCACACGGGTACACGCAGTGCGCAGAGCTGACGTCCTTGAGGCCCCCGCCCACACGGGTACACGCAGTGCACCGAGCTGACGACCTTGCGGCCCCCGCCCACACGGGTACACGCAGTGCGCAGAGCTGAAGTCCTTGAGGCCCCCGCCCACACGGGTACACGCAGTGAGCAAAGCTGACGTCCTTGAGGCCCCCGCCCACACGGGTACACGCAGTGCACCGAGGTGACGTCCTTGAAGCCCCCGCCCACCCGAGTACACGTAGTGCGCAGAAGTGACGTCCTTGAGGCCCCCGCCCACACGGGTACACGCAGTGCGCAGAGCTGACGTCCTTGAGGCCCCCGCCCACACGGGTACACGCAGTGCGCAGAGCTGACGTCCTTGAGGCCCCCGCCCACACGGGTACACGCAGTGAGCAAAGCTGACGTCCTTGAGGCCCCCGCCCACACGGGTACACGCAGTGCACCGAGGTGACGTCCTTGAACCCCCCGCCCACCCGAGTACACGTAGTGCGCAGAAGTGACGTCCTTGAAGCCCCCGCCCACACGGGTACACGCAGTGCGCAGAGCTGACGTCCTTGAGTACCCCCGCCCACACAGGTACACGCAGTGCGCAGAGCTGACGTCCTTGAGGCCCCCGCCCACCCGGGTACACGTAGTGCGCAGAGCTGACGTCCTTGAGGCCCCCGCCCACCCGGGTACACGCAGTGCGCAGAGCTGACGTCCCTGAGTACCCCCGCCCACACGGGTACACGCAGTGCGCAGAGCTGACGTCCTTGAGGCCCCCGCCCACACGGGTACACGCAGTGCGCAGAGCTGACACCTTGATGCCCCCGCCCACACGGATACACGCAGTGCGCAGAGCTGACGTCCTTGAGGCCCCCGCCCACCCGGGTACACGCAGTGCGCAGATAAGACGTCCTTGAGGCCCCCGCCCACACGGGTACACGCAGTGCACTGAGGTGATGTCCTTGAGGCCCCCGCCCACCCGGGTACACGCAGTGCGCAGAGCTGACGACCTTGAGGCCCCCGCCCACACGGGTACACGCAGTGCACCGAGGTGACGTCCTTGAGGCCCCCGCCGACCAGGGTACACGTAGTGCGCAGAAGTGACGTCCTTGAGGCCCCCGCCCACACGGGTACACGCAGTGCGCAGAGCTGACGTCCTTGAGTACCCCCGCCCACACAGGTACACGCAGTGCGCAGAGCTGACGTCCTTGAGGCCCCCGCCCACCCGGGTACACGCAGTGCACCGAGGTGACGTCCTTGAGGCCCCCGCCAGCATGGGTACACGCAGTGCGCAGAGCTGACGTCCTTGAGGCCCCCGCCCACCCGGGTACACGCAGTGCGCAGAGCTGACGTCCTAGATGCCCCCGCCCACCCGGGTACACGCACTGCGCAGAGCTGGCGTCCTAGAGGCCCCCGCCCACACGGGTACACGTAGTGCGCCGCAGAAGTAACGTCCTTGAGGCCCCCGCCCACACGGGTACACGTAGTGCGCAGAGCTGACGTACCTGAGTACCCCCGCCCACACGGGTACACGCAGTGCGCAGAGCTGACGTACCTGAGTACCCCCGCCAGCACGGGTACACGTAGTGCGCAGAGCTGACGTACCTGAGTACCCCCGCCAGCACGGGTACACGCAGTAAGCAGAGCTGACGTCCTAGATGCCCCCGCCCACCCGGGTACACGCACTGCGCAGAGCTGGCGTCCTAGAGGCCCCCGCCCACACGGGTACACGTAGTGCGCCGCAGAAGTAACGTCCTTGAGGCCCCCGCCCACACGGGTACACGTAGTGCGCAGAGCTGACGTACCTGAGTACCCCCGCCCACACGGGTACACGCAAGTGCGCAGAGCTGACGTCCTTGAGGCCCCCGCCCACACGGGTACACGCAGTGCGCAGAGCAGATGACCTTGAGGCCCCCGCCCACACGGATACACGCAGTGCGCAGAGCTGACGTCCTTGAGGCCCCCGCCCACCCGGGTACACGCAGTGCGCAGATAAGACGTCCTTGAGGCCCCCGCCCACACGGGTACACGCAGTGCACTGAGGTGACGTCCTTGAGGCCCCCGCCCACCCGGGTACACGCAGTGCGCAGAGCTGACGACCTTGAGGCCCCTTGCCCACACGGGTACACGCAGTGCGCAGAGCTGACGTCCTTGAGGCCCCCGCCCACACGGGTACACGCAGTGCACTGAGGTGACGTCCTTGAGGCCCCCGCCCACCCGGGTACACGCAGTGCGCAGAGCTGACGACCTTGAGGCCCCTTGCCCACACGGGTACACGCAGTGCGCAGAGCTGACGTCCTTGAGGCCCCCGCCCACCCGGGTACACGCAGTGCGCAGAGCTGACGTCCTTGAGGCCCCCGCCCACACGGGTACACGCAGTGCACCGAGGTGACGTCCTTGAGGCCCCATCCACCCAGGTACACGTAGTGCGCAGAAGTGACGTCCTTGAGGCCCCCGCCCACACGGGTACACGCAGTGCGAACAGCTGACGTCCTTGAGTACCCCCGCCCACACAGGTACACGCAGTGCGCAGAGCTGACGTCCTTGAGGCCCCCGCCCACCCGGGTACACGCAGTGCACCGAGGTGACGTCCCTGAGTACCCCCGCCCACACGGGTACACGCAGTGCGCAGAGCTGACGTCCCTGAGTACCCCCGCGCACCCGGGTACACGCACTGCGCAGAGCTGGCGTCCTAGGGCCCCCGCCCACACGGGTACACGTAGTGCGCCGCAGAAGTAACGTCCTTGAGGCCCCCGCCCACCCGGGTACACGTAGTGCGCCGAGCTGACGTCCTTGAGGCACCCGCCCACCCGGGTACACGCAGTGCGCAGAGCTGACGTCCTTGAAGCCCCCGCCCACACGGGTACACGCAGTGCACCGAGGTGACGTCCTTGAGACCCCCGCCCACACGGGTACACGCAGTGCGCAGAGCTGACGTCCTTGAGGCCCCCGCCCACACGGGTACACGCAGTGCGCAGAGCTGACGTCCTGGATGCCCCCGCCCACAGGGGTACACGCAGTGCACCGAGGTGACGTCCTTGAGGCCCCCGCCCACACGGGTACACGCAGTGCACCGAGGTGACGTCCTTGAGGCCCCCGCCTACCCGGGTACACGCAGTGCGCAGTGCTGACGTCCTTGAGGCCCCCGCCCACACGGGTACACGCAGTGCACCGAGGTGACGTCCTTGAGGCCCCCGCCCTCACGGGTACACGCAGTGCACCGAGGTGACGTCTTTGAGGCCCCCGCCCACACAGGTACACGCAGTGCGCAGAGCTGACGTCCCTGAGGCCCCCGCCCACACGGGTACACGCAGTGCGCAGAGCTAACGTCCAAGAGGCCCCCGCCCACCCGGGTACACGTACTGCGCAGAGCTGGCGTCCTAGAGGCCCCCGCCCACACGGGTACACGCAGTGCGCAGAGCTGACGTCCATGAGGCCCCCGCCCACCCAGGTACACGTAGTGCGCAAAGCTGACGTCCTTGAGGCCCCCGCCCACCCGGGTACACGCAGTGCGCAGAGCTGACGTCCTTGAAGCCCCCGCCCACACGGGTACACGCAGTGCACCGAGGTGACGTCCTTGAGGCCCCCGCCCACACGGGTACACGCAGTGCGCAGAGCTGACGTCCTTGAGGCCTTCGCCCACCTGGGTACACGCAGTGCGCAGAGCTGACGTCCTTGAAGCCCCCGCCCACACGGGTACACGCAGTGCACCGAGGTGACGTCCTTGAGGCCCCCGCCCACACGGGTACACGCAGTGCACCGATTTGACGTCCTTGAGGCCCCCGCCCACACGGGTACACGCAGTGCACCGAGGTGACGTCTTTGAGGCCCCCGCCCTCACGGGTACACGCAGTGCACCGAGGTGACGTCTTTGAGGCCTTCGCCCACGCGGGTACACGCAGTGCGCAGAGCTGACGTCCTTGAGGCCCCCGCCCACACGGGTACACGCAGTGCACCGAGGTGACGTCCTTGAGGCCCCCGCCCACCCGGGTACACGCAGTGCGCAGAGCTGACGTCCTTGAGGCCCCCGCCCACACGGGTACACGCAGTGCACCGAGGTGACGTCCTTGTGGCCCCCGCCAGCACGGGTACACGCAGTGCGCAGAGCTGACGTCATTGAGGCCCCCGCCCACACGGGTACACGCAGTGCGCAGAGCTGACGTCCTAGAGGCCCCCGCCCACACGGGTACACGCAGTGCGCAGAGCTGACGTCCTTGAGGCCCCCGCCCTCACGGGTACACGCAGTGCGCCGCAGAAGTAACGTCCTTGAGGCCCCCGCCCACACGGGTACACGCAGTACGCAGAGCTGACGTCCTTGAGTACCCCTGCCCTCACGGGTACACGCAGTGCGCAGAGCTGACGTCCTTGAGGCCCCCGCCCACACGGGTACACGCAGTGCACCGAGGTGACGTCCTTGAGGCCCCCGCCCACCCGGGTACAAGCAGTGCGCCGCAGAAGTAACGTCCTTTAACGGCCCCCGCCCACACGGGTACACGCAGTGCGCAGAGCTAAGTCCTTGAGGCCCCCGCCCACACGGGTACACGCAGTGCGCAGAGCTGACGTCCTAGAGGCCCCCGCCTACACGGGTACACGCAGTGCGCAGAGCTGACGTCCTTGAGGCTCCCGCCCACACGGGTACACACAGTGCGCAGAGCTGACGTCCTTGAGGCCCCCGCCCACACGGGTACACGCAGTGCACCGAGGTGACGTCCTTGAGGCCCCCGCCCACACGGGTACACGTAGTGCGCCGCAGAAGTAACGTCCTTGAGGCCCCCGCCCACACGGGTACACGCAGTGCGCAGAGCTGACGTCCTTGAGGCCCCCGCCCTCACGGGTACACGCAGTGCGCCGCAGAAGTAACGTCCTTGAGGCCCCCGCCCACACGGGTACACGCAGTGCGCAGATCTGACGTCCTAGAGGCCCCCGCCCTCCCGGGTACACGGAGTGCGCCGCAGAAGTAACGTCCTTGAGGCCCCCGCCCACACGGGTACACGCAGTACGCAGAGCTGACGTCCTTGAGTACCCCCGCCCTCACGGGTACACGCAGTGCGCAGAGCTGACGTCCTTGAGGCCCCCGCCCACACGGGTACACGCAGTGCACCGAGGTGACGTCCTTGAGGCCCCCGCCCACCCGGGTACACGCAGTGCGCCGCAGAAGTAACGTCCTTTAACGGCCCCCGCCCACACGGGTACACGCAGTGCGCAGAGCTGAAGTCCTTGAGGCCCCCGCCCACACGGGTACACGCAATGCGCAGAGCTGACGTCCTAGAGGCCCCCGCCTACACGGGTACACGCAGTGCGCAGAGCTGACGTCCTTGAGGCTCCCGCCCACACGGGTACACACAGTGCGCAGAGCTGACGTCCTTGAGGCCCCCGCCCACACGGGTACACGCAGTGCACCGAGGTGACGTCCTTGAGGCCCCCGCCCACACGGGTACACGTAGTGCGCCGCAGAAGTAACGTCTTTGAGGCCCCCGCCCACACGGGTACACGCAGTGCGCAGAGCTGACGTCCTTGAGTACCCCCGCCCACACGGGTACACGCAGTGCGCAGAGCTGACGTCCTTGAGGCCCCCGCCCACACAGGTACACGCAGTGCGCAGAGCTGACGTCCTTGAGGCCCCCGCCCACACGGGTACAAACAGTGCGCAGAGCTGACGACCTTGAGGCCCCCGCCCACACGGGTACACGTAGTGCGCAGAAGTGACGTCCTTGAGGCCCCCGCCCACACGGGTACACGCAGTGAGCAGAGTTGACGTCCTTGAGGCCCCCGCCCACACGGGTACACGCAGTGCACAGAGCTGACGTCCTTAAGTACCCCGCCCACACGGGCACAAGTGCGGTGGCCAGAGCTGTAGGGAAAACAACGCTAGTTCAAAACTACTTAACATATTTGAGTATGATCTGTTTACGAAAACAATTTAAGTATTTGCTGAAGGCGGATGAATAATTTGGTTTCCCGATTTAGTTTGAAACGCATTTTTAGAAGAGTTAAGATGGCTAAATGGCGCGTTTCCATAGTAATTGTTTGATATGAAACAACTGGTTCTGATTTTTTTAAAACAAGGGACTTGCATTAAACTTTTTCATCATTTCTCCGACATATAATGTTACGGTCACCGCTAAAATTTCACGACTAGAAGACTGCGCGCCAGTTCAGAACCATTCGCTCAGAGGCGAGTCCGTGCTAGAAGTACTTTCGAGCGTCGCGCTTATCATCCTGAACACACATACACCGCTGACTAGACGGGCCCATTAATGAATCGCGCGCAGAAGGCGGACTGAGGGTGTAACATCACAAACAGACTGAGATCCTGCACATCCGAGTTGGGAATAAACAGCATGCAATATCATTCATTTTTACCAGCTACTTTCCAAAATACTTGCTCACTTGTGATGCCTATGCATTATAACTACAGATAAAAAATACGCAAAACATTTATTTATTTAGTATTCGTTGTAGGCTAGATTTAAATTTAACGTGTTTAATGAATCAGGATCATTCGTTCAATTAAAAAAATTTTAAATTCGAAAAGACTCAATATCATTCCGATCTTCTTCCTTCTTTTTCGTAGAATGTAGTATCAGTGGCATCACTGAATCATTTTAACAGTCAGCGAGTCCATGCAGTAATTTATGAGTTAAATTATCTATATGTCTGCTTATTTGTGTGGTGCAAATCAAAGCCATGTTGACGTCAACTAACAACAACCCGCACACCAATAACGACTTTACGAACACTGTGTTAAATTTCTACTTTGAAGTCACAGCCTTGTGACATTTGTTCTTCGCCATCTCAAGAAATCGTTTGATGCTTGAGTAACCCACTGGCAAGGGCGACAGCGTTTCATTTATGCATAGTTAAACCTTTTTGGGGCACTTTCCTCTTCACTTCCCCACCAGCCAGCATACCGGTCGACATCACAGCTTGGCACAGCCTACTTTATCTTTTTGACTGCTTGATACGCACGTCAAACCTCCTCTTCCTTTATCCTGCTTGTTCCTCCGCCACAAACAGCCCATAATTCATAGTGGACAAAGCGAAGCGGGATTTTTTTTTGCACCAATCGCAATGCTCGCGGCAGCGCTTGTGCACAAACGATTCGCAGTCGCCCGAAACTCTGCTCCATCTAAATAATCACTGGAAATGAACGGGGTTTCAACGGTCGCGTTGTTTCTTCCTTCTATCCCTTCCTCTGAAAATGTGCAGTGAGGGAAAAAATAAAAATAGTCTGGGTGGGAATTTGAAATGACGGCTACCTTACGTGAGCAAATCAATGTTCCTGCACCGATATCGAATGTTCTGTCAAATTCATGATATTTAAAATTCATGCTATAAATCAATAAAAATAATTGATATCAAAAAGATTCCTCTTGCTTTACTTCAAAAGTCAGGCAAACGTTCTTACAAATTTAATTCATGGTTTTAAGAATACGATGTACATACCAAAGCATACATTACAAAGTGGAAAATACTTTTTAAGACTTTACACAGACATTGTGTTTTAAAGTAAAAAGCAGTGGTGGGGGACCACGATAAAGCATGAATTTTCAAAATTAACAAATAAATATGAATACTTTCGCAATGTACTCATTTTATGGTCTGTAAAGCTGTTCGTTGGAAGCCATACTATGTAGCCTACTTTTGCGCCTCGAGTATGTATTTTTCTATATTTTGCATACTTTTTAGCTTAGAGCAACCTGCAAATTATATTAATTTAATTAAAGTTAAGATTTAATAACAAATTTCGTGTATATGTCATGCTTATGTCTAAAGACTAGTGTTTTTACACCATTTCAAGTATTTTTTGAGTAGTTTTTAGACGAATAACTCTAGTTTACAAGAATTTTTATAGATACTTTCATTAGTATAAAATAAAATTAACACTAAAGAACGAACCAAATTGATAGGATCACGTTTATTATAACCCACCGTCGGGTGATTAGGAAAAAAATAATACATATACATTAAACGCGTATAGAGTGAAAAAGAAATTATTGTTTACCTCAAAATGCATTTGTTAAATTATTGTGGTTTTAATATTTTTATTTTTAAATTCAGTTCTTAAAATATTATTTAGTATATGTAATTTAATCTTCGGTTCTTATTGCAATAGAAAAATAAGGATCTTTAAGAGGCTTGTAATCGCACGCAGTGAGACTCGTAGGTCCTCTGTGGCGGTGCTCGCTAGGGCGACGCGCTCATGTGTGAGGCTCATTGGTCTCAGTTATGAGCTCCAAGTCGCTACCGGAGTGATTCGGGGCCCACTGTTTTCTAAGAGCCCCTGTTTATAATCGTGAAATTGAAAAACCTGAATAGAACTATTAAATGATTGGAACTACGTTTTTTATTGCATTATATGGAAAACTTTGGTGATGCTTGTCTGGAATTTATTCACACCCCTTTTCCTCTAGTACGCTTAAATTATATTTTCTCGAGAAAATTAATCACATTTTTTATAGATTTAACAAGAAAAGTTTTTTTGACGTGACAACGTCTAATAAATCGATGAACGCCGGTTGCACGCACGAAAAAGTGTCCCGTTACGCATATTGTCCCGTTAGGCTGTGTCCCGTTACGCTCATTGTACGCTTGCGTCGCATCTATTTCTCTTCCACTCGATTGGAACAACCATCGATTTGACTTTTTCGAGGCACATTAAACTTAAAACACTCCCATTCGTTTCCTACTTTTCCTATCATCGTCGTATCCTTAACAGAATAACACAGATTGGAAGAAGTTAAATAGCAAACATGTATAAAAGTTATAGTTAAAGTAATAAACATATTTGAATTAATGAGTGGAAATAAAAGTAAATTTATCAATTAAATTGTAGATTTCATTTCACTCCTTCATTGTATCCATACAAAATAGTGAAAATTCAATAAAAAGGATTCAATTTTATTCATAAAAGTATGCAATCATTTCATCAATGTTTTATTATGACGTTGTCACGTTAAAATATCGTCCGTAAACCGACTTTACAGACAACTAATTTTTTCAATAGTGAACCGTTAAAGAGAGGACTAAGGAGTACTAGGAAACCAAGTACAAACTTAATCAAAACAAAGTCGTTATTTGGAAACCACCTAAGTTTTAAAATTTAATCGCAAATATATCCCAGCCACTTAAATCGTTTAAGTTTTATTTTTCATAGATTTGTATATATTTGCATACATATACCTTTAGTTTGATTCATTGAAAATTATTGTGTATCAATGAATTTCGGGTCTTAAAAACGTTTTAAACTGGCACATTTTGAATAAGTTTGCTGTCGTGAAATCGGCTGACTGGCACTACACTCTGTAGGTGTGTCCTCGTCAGCAGTTTCTTCCTTGTTACTGGCGGCCGTCTGGAAGAGACGTCATTGCCATATTTTGGCCAGGATATTCAACGTTCGCTTTCACCCAAAATGTCTGTGATTGTTGTGTCGACATCAGTAGACAAACTGGCTTTATGTAATAAACTCGATCAATTTGGGAAAATGAAACCCAGACGAAGCGACGGTGATGTCACACACAGTGATGCCCCCGGAACACCACTGGCCTCTGGAGCTCGCGGGAGGCGAGCAGGCAGGCGCCTCTCAGGCCGAGGGCCTCCCGCCCGCAGACGGAGTACTTCCGCTGAGTGTTTTATTAACCGCGCGTCGGGCAATTTGTTTGTCGCCGTCGGCCGCTGCCCCCGGGACGGTATCAATATTTATTAGACGGCTGACGGATGGCTGGGAGACTGAAGGGCCGGCCGTGGCTGGACGTGTTCCTCGGCGCCTGAGCAGGGCGCGCGCTACTGAACACCTCGTCCCCCTTCCCGCGGTTCTTATACAAGTACTTCGACACCTTCTAAATGTCGTAATTGTAATGTAGTCGTTAAAATTATATTCAACATGAACATTTTTTTGCACAGTTACCTGTCCATGACACTTTGGTTTGTCATTTCGGGGTAACCTACAAATAATAATTAAAACGAAATTTGCTACACAGTAAAAAAATAGGTTAAAATTCGATGCTTCTGGCAAGTTCTTGACGAAAATACATATTTTTAACAATTATTTTTAATATATTGAACTGTTAAAATGAAAAATATTTAATAAATTGAACAAAGCAAATTTATCGTAATGAAGTTATAAAATGTATGTCATGAAAAGTTAGCAAGACACTTTTGAACTAAAATTGTTTAAGCTATGGAATAAGTTTATTACGCCTTATGATAAGGTTCCCACAATAAGTATTACATATAAATAAGACACTGACAGATAACATCAAAAAAATGCTTATTTTTAAATTATATGATACTTAAATAACTTAAGGTGTATAAAAATGCAGATACGTTTCGTAAAGAAAGAAGTGTCTTAATTTGCAGATTTCGGCGCTCAAGCATTTCATTAGTTGTTTATGTGTCTGATTCACGAGAATTGACTTAATAAATAATACGTTAGATTACACATTTTTAACTAAAATTTAATTTAAATAAGATTATCACCCAAGTGACAAGCTAATTTATTGGAACAAAAATAATGCGTTAAAAGAGATTTACAAGACGTACCAATACAAAGACTACCAATTGGACAGAATCATGGGCGTTTTTTAATACTTTCATAGATATTCCGTTTAAACTTAGTAAAAGCGAATTTTAAGGAATAGATATTTACCTTCGTAAATGCTTTTGTAAACTTGTAACGCATTACTAAACACATAATACCTTCATTTCTACATAAAATTGTATTAAAAATACCATTAACAATTTCACCCATGTATTTCAGAATAAATCTTCATATTATATCTTCAGACAACAATGGCAGATCTCAAAAGTTTGGTCCTAAGAATAATGTGGTTTATATTCTGCAGAAATCAATGTGAATCTGATGGTCTGATGAACTAACAAACTAACATATAATCTTTCATTTAAAATGGACTCTGGAAAATAATAGCATATAGTCATATCATGAAGTGGTCCGGCTGCTCAATGCTGCACTGAAAAAAAAATCACAAATATTAATTTTTTCAAAAAACTAAAGGATTTCTTGGTGTTTTTGATAATGACTTCCGCAGTAAAAAGGTAAAAAAAAAAATATATATATATAAGATCACGTGTACAAGATCAATCACGTGTTCCTGGAGGAAATAAATTAGTCTGAAATACACCTAACCCAGCAGAAATCAAACCTGGGTCTGATAAACCATGCTCTTCCATGCGATTCAGAAGCTCAGAATTGTGTTTGTCCTTTTTTGTTGGAGTCGTGCCTCACTCAATTCGCGCGCCTTCGCGAGAATTCCGGCTGGTTGAGTTCTCGGAGTAGCTGCCGAGAATCTCCAGCAAGCGGACGGCGGGAGGGTGGGCGAAGGTCGCCGCCTATCGGCAGCGATCTATCGATCGCAGGCATCGACCCGGAAAGTCGACGTATATCGAAGCGTCGAGGAGAGCCGAGCGCGCGGCAAGAGGTCGGGCTGAATTATTGAGGCGTCGTTGAGGCGGGGCTCCGCGGATCGGCGGCGCGCGTAATTATTATTAGCTGCATCGGGCGGCGCGCGATAAGGACGCCGGGCGCCTTCGCACGCGACGCCGCGCGCCTTGCATCATTCATGGCGTAATAAGTGTGAAGTGCGCTCCTCCTAATTAAACGAGATCTCCGGCCCGGCTAGGCAAGGACCGTCGTCAGCGCTTATTTTACTACACAGTATAAGTACCTTACAAATAGAAACAAGTTGCCAGTTGTTTTTAAAAGGCAATTAAAAAAATATTTATTTATGTTTTAAAATTGAATACACTATGATATCACGCCTAGTTTTCATGGGGGGATTCGGGAAAGTGGGAAGGAGGTGGCCGTCAAACAACACATTTGGAACTTACCTGAATATGACGTCATACGGTATTCATCGCTGCCATCCTCGAGACAACATGAGTAGGAGACTACAGTTTACACACGCAGAAATGAAATCGATTCGAATTAATTATAACAACGTTGTGTCACTTACAGATAAATAGTAACTTAGGATTGATAAACAAATTTATTAAATGATGATCAGTAGCTTTTGGGTATCAACAACTTCAAAGTTGGAGAAATAATTTTCGACGTTTCGTTCACCATCTTCAGGGTATCAGCCAATTAGACATAGTTTTTGATGGCTATCGGTTAATTAAATGTTTCCTTGCATATTGTTATACAGTATAGTGTTAATAACACACATTTATTAGTTTACTATTTTATCGCTGTCGCATTTTTAATATATCTATTTTATACACAGCTACATATTTAACGTTGTGTAAACTTTTTTTTTAATAAGAATGATCGCTTTGATTTTTTTTGGATGGATTTAAAGTTATAGTTTGTTTGATTTTAAGCCAAATTAAACATTTTAAATTTCACGCTTATCGCTTGTTCAACTGAAGACACATACCACTAGTTTTTTATGACGAAAATTTTTATATTAATGAAGTTTAATTTTAAGGCAAAAATGTAGTTAGGCTAAAGCGATTAAATAATGCACACAAACTTGCAACTTTATTAGTGTAAAAGATTAAGGGAGGAAATTAATCAGTTGAAGCTTAAATCCTGTTTCACATGAAGTTCAGAAGAGACCGATGAGGGGTGAGATGGCGAGAGGAGAAAATATGGAATGCATTGGTGGGGGAAATAGGACCACACAAAGGAGACATCAATAAAGACCACTCATCCACCTTCTTCTTTCTAAATATCTAAGTTAAACCTCAATAGGAATGCTCATTGAGTCATTCATTAGAATTATAGTAGTGAGGATTTATAAAGAAATAGATGGTTAGAAACCACCATTAATGATGTTGCCTATTACTAAATATATGAAATACGTTGTTTTAAATAAATAATAATCATTTATACAATTAAAATAAATACATTATTTATTTAAAAAATGTTTATTATATTTCCGGGAATACTAACGTCCCTGCTTTATTAAGAAAGTATAATTTTATGCAATCATTCTCCAACACAGGAGATTATTATTATCATTATTTTAAAATTTTTAATTTTGGTTGAACAGGAACGTTAGTCACATTTTCTTAAAATTAAGGGACCCTTAACAAATAAAATATATTAGAATATACTATACTATTTTTTTATTTCATCACCATTCTTAAAATATTCATGAACCAAATTAAAACTAAAATAAAATAATAATCCGCTAAGCGTTACTTAACTTTAAACTACGTGTAGGCCTAGGACAAGGATGTTTGTATTAGATTGGTTTGATTTAAAAAAAAAAAAATTTCCAAATTTTCCATTGAGAGACAAGTTTAAACATAACGCTCTATTTGTGTCAAACGTTTTTTATCCCGTGTTATAGCCTTCATATAACATTAAAACCCATTTAAATTTTGAATTGCTTCCTTAGAGCAAAATTAAATATTCATATTAAGTATTGAATTTACGACGTGATGTATGTAATAAAGTGACTAAAACTTAACACAGAACAGTGGGTTTCTTCGCAAATAATTTTTTTTTGTTATTTTTAATGGGTTTTCAGTGGGTTCTCAACTCCATCGAAGAGGTCGACTCCATTTATCAATGAAAGAAATGCAAGTCCCAGAAAAAAAGGCAAGAAACCGAATAGACCTCGATGGTCGACCGAACAGAAGGAAGAGATTACATTGAATAATAGAAACGGACGGATGGAAAAACAAAAGAGACCTCGCAACTAGCGTGAGATGCGGAGGAAGAGAAGGGAAGGGGAATAGGTGGGAATGAAGATTAAGTAGCTGCGCAGTAAATAGCTGGCTGATTTTGTGCCGTTAGCAGCATCAGCGCCCCTGGTGTCGAGATCGGCAACTTGGCGCGCCCAGATAAGAATGTCTGGCTGCCGTGTTCCACAGGGGGTGGCGGGCAGAAGCAAGTGGGGAAGGAGACTTCTACCATGGGGGGAAGGGGTGAAGTCTTTTGTTGGTGGGAGAAGAAGCAAGCAAAAGTCTCGCGCAGTGTATTTCGGACGCCGCACAAAAGAAGATACCATCTGAGCCGTGAAAGCAGGAGGTGGAAAAGGGGTATAGTGTTGAAGAGGGTGGCGGGGGGGGGGGGGGGGGGGAGCTGGGATTTTCAGTTTTATTGCTAATGCGAGAAGGGGAAGTGTGTTCATTTGGGAAACGCGCGAAGAAACGGCCGATAAAATCTATTGTCTGCTCCGGCAGCCAGAGATGTTTGCAACTGCTTTGCATTTATCTTCTTTTTTTTATCCGTCTGTTCTTTGTTACAGAACTAGGCACGAGACACGCCAAATACCAATGTTCGTGTGATAGTTTAATTTTCGCTTTTGTTTTATTAGATATTCAGAGTACGTAAAGTGTCTTTAAACTGTAGAAGGAGCGCAATTGTTTCGGTCTACCTTGACAAGTAAATTGTTTGCTCTCAGAGTTTTAAAAATTTTATTTTTTATTTGTTCATATGAAGATGTCTTAACCGATAAGTTATTACCGTAGCTTGATAGGTTGACCCAGGAGTAAAACTGTACTTTCTAGTATTAAATCTGATGCGCGCTGCATTGTTACAATTTATTGATCCTAATTTTGATTTACGTTTTACTGATAATTTTTAGTCGAGTGAAAATGCAAAATTTACGCACGAATTTACAAGACACACCAAATCCCCTACTTATTTATGAAAAATGTTAGTTCCGAGAAAAATAATGCATTTAAATAATTATCTACATCAAAGCAAAGATATAATATGTTACATATTTTTCACCCTCATGTCGCTTGTAGTACTTATCTTTGCACAGTGCCCAGGGGCTGAGTATAAAGCATCAAAAGACTACAAACCATAAATCTCAAAATTACTTTACTTCCCCAGAAAGAAAGATTTATTTAGAGGTGCTGTAAGATAAAGGCAAAAAATATCAAAATTAAGTTATTTATTACTTAAAACATTAAGAGCAATACAAATGAAAAACACTAAGCAGCACATGGTGAAAACAGGTGCGATCGATACATTTATATCCTGAAACACATTAAGACGTCGAGATATGTATATACAATTTTTCCAGTGACTCACAACACACATTAATTCAACACGCCTCGTCACCTCAACATTTTTTCTTTAAACTATCTCTGCGAGGAGGAAGACACCACAGCAGGATGACCTATGAAACCATGTAGGGCGTGGGGGAAACGTATAGTCTCGCGTATTGCAACTCACTGACTGGATTTCCAGTTCTAGAGCGAGTCCTTTAATAGCGCCGCCAGACACACGTGGTGTGTCCCTGCGCAGAATTAGACCCTGCGGGCCAGGCGTCCGCGGGTGGGAAGTTTGCGCCGGAGGAAAGTAGTCCCTGCTGTGATTGCGGCCGGCACCGTCGCAATAAAGACGTCCGCGCGTTTAGGCGGAGGGGGCAGAGGGGTGGGAAGCAGCAGGCTACAACGACGCGCGGGCCCCGCCCTGGAGCGCGCAGGGATACCGGTTCCGGCGGTAGTCTTTTGATGCCTTACACTCAGCCCCTGGGCACTGTGCAAAGATAAGTAGGTACTACAAGCGACATGGGGGTGAAAAATATGTAACATATTATATCTTTGCTTTGATGTAGAGAATTATTTTAATGCATTATTTTTCTCGGAACTAACATTTTTCACAAATAAGTAGAGGATATAGTGTCACTTGTAAATTCATGCGACACTGGATGCCAGGCAGCAGACGCGGGGAGCGAGGCGCACTTCCTCGCGCGAGGCAATGAGCCAGGGGGCGGGAGCTGGCTGCGCCGCCAACTGCACGTCCTGCAGTCAGGTTATCCGACAATAAAACACTAACTATTGAAAAAACTTGCGAAATATTTTTATTATTTAAATGCAACTTCTTTATTTTCACAGAAATGATGCTTTGTTTACATACGATGCCAAGAGCTTTATTAATAAACTGAATTTCATTAAAATTTTGCTTATTCAGTGTGGAAGATTCTTGTCACTGAACAACACCTTGATTTTTACTTAGTTATTTTGTTTAAATATTCTTTCAAAATGTAAAATGTTAGTTTTTTTTTCTCCATAGATTCAGTCTTCAACTATATAAGTTTATGATTTTTTTATATTTTATAAAATAAAATCAAATAAATTAAAATATACATAATTTTCAAGTTTTGGCTCTATTTAAATAAGTTATTATGTTGTTTAAGAAGAACATATAAAATATATCCTAAACGTTTGTAGCAATAGGATCTGGAATACCTGGTTAAAAATATAAATTTTATTAAAACACAAAACATGCAAATTTGAAACAAAATTATGTTCTCATAAAACTTTTTGTTCTGTAGGATATTTCTCAGACTATAAATTCAAAGTTTTTTTTATACATATGATTTTAGGAGTACCAAGTATATATTATATATATTAAATATCCTATAGCTTTAAATAAATATATGTACTATAGCTTTTTTTTATTATAAACAGCTTTTTGTCTAAAGTCAGTTGTAATATTGTCTTTGTTACAAGAATTAACATGTGAATTCCCACCGGAACTTTCAGATTCTTCTTTCCTGCAAAAAGTTTGAAAGTCTTGTATGCAGGATTTGTTAGACATACACTTCGTTTAATAAAAACGAATTTTCTTGTCAGTTCTAAAAAAAAGCTTTAAAACGTAAAAAAATATTTTGGCAAAAATTCATGTACACACGGACATAAAGGTGGCCAATTAAGATGTGTTATATTTGTGTAACTATATTTAAATGGTACTCTATGGTTAAGGTGACATGAAAATTTTATTTTTACATCTTAACTTCCATATTGCATTGGAGAAAAAATTTTTTTCCGTTGATTTTTCTCTTAAGAATCGTAAAATTCCTGACGATAAGAGCCACACCCGAACAGTTCCATAATTATCCGACGTTTGCTGATCACTCGTTAAAGAAATCCATATTGCAAAGATTTATATAATTGACGGTCATATTGTATTTCAAAAAACGCTAACCTAACCTTACCAACCTACACTCTTAGCCTCCCGGAAAAATATAGAACTATTATTTATTATACTGATCGTACCTAGCATAAATTAACCTTCTACTTCGGTAAACTTCGGAACTGTTCATGTTTTTTCGTGGCTTTCATCCCTTTGAACTGCAATCTATCCTTTTATCTAAGATTTATACATTTCTTTAGAAATTTAATGTGTAAACATCTTAGCTCTCGGTATACGACATATAGTAGGAGTGATTTAGTGAAAACGGAACGAAGTCGATAAACGGAAATTTGTAACCAAGATGGCGGACCCAAATGTAGCAACATTAACTCGTATATAACAACTTTCGCAAACATTAGGGGATATACCAAACGTATCGGTGTGCTAAATGTAATAGTATGATAGTGAAACTACTCTGGAATATATATGGTAAACTCAAATAATTACAGTAAAAAGTCATTATATGTTTTATAATACCTGAAAAAACTGGGAATTGTAATATATATACTCCATCTAAATTCCCAATAGGATTATTATCAAAGCGATAGAACGCGCGCTTGTTGTCTTCAATAGACGTGGTTCAAATTTCGACACTGGAAAAGAATTTTTTTTAAATATTATTATATAATTATATTGTATAAAATAATGTTTAATCAGTTAATCAGCTGAAGTTTTAGTCGTTTAAGAGAAATTAATATACTAACATGGACTGAGTGTTATAACATGATTAATATTTTAGTAATACCAGAGAGGTATAGTTTATAACGTGTGCAGAAACTATATAGTATTAAGTGTTTGGTAAATTTTAACAATATGGGCAGTATTTAAATATAATTTCTTGACGAAAACGACGTCCAAAACTGGGGTTCAGGATTTTCCAACTATGATTCGCTTTTATCGGAGCCGTTTCTAATAGTTTAAAATTTCCTGTTTCGTGCTGCTATCTGCGCGTGATGTTGGCAAGCAAAGTTTACGATTCAGGCAGTGAATTTCAGTGGATGGCGAAGAAAGTTCGTGTTTAATTTACCTTCTACAAATTTTGTTATTTAAAAAGATAATTTTTTATTTAAATGTATATTTATGACGCTCTGCATTATTTTAAAACACCTTACGTTAAAATTCGTGTACGAGTTTCATATTGTATTTTTATTTGCAACATAAGAACACATTAATTTGCTCGTTACCGAGGTTAGATGTTTATACATCACTGGCGAGTGCTGAGAGACTCACTCACATTTTGTTTAATGAAATGTTTACGTAATTCCAAATTAAAGTTGTACCTGATAATGATTTTAATGCAGCTATTCTGTAAAGTTAAATGAAATCGTTAATTCTTTCTTTGAGAACGCCAATAAATACAATAATTGCTTGCTTAATTATATAAGCATGAATAAAATAATCGTTCAAAAGAATTATAATTAAAAAAATTATTATCCGTCAGACAAAATGTTAGTAACCTACAAAGTTCGATGTTTTAATTGCAAAAGCGTTCACGTGTTTTCATTTATATTTGTTTTTGTTGTATTTGTTACATATTTATTTTGTTTGATTGGACACCTACTTATTTTTTTACAAGTATTTCATGGAATGGTTTGAGTAATTTATAGACTTCAACACACAGTGTTCATGTTTTGAAATGTTTCACACTTGGCTACCTAGGCGATGACGGTGACCTCTATGATAATGGTGAGCACAATGCATATGGGATTGCGGCAGTGCCCTCAACTGAATGTCTGTGGATCACTTGAAAACCGCTTGAAAACAGTCTCTTTTGAACAATATCTTGTCAATCAGGAAAGTCTAAGACAAGTATCTCGGCCCATTACAATAACGAGAAAGCTGTATGAGTAAATTGGTAGTAATAAATATTGACATAACTTGAACCACGAGTTGATTAAGATTTTTAAGCAGGTATAATTAAAATAAATATAAAGAAAATTTTGAAGAATAATTCTAACACTAAAATATTCACTTTCCAGTAAAATGAAAAGAAATTTGCGAAGATTGTTTTATGATTTTTTGAAATTTTTTTTTGCCAGTTATAAAGATTTTCGCTACTTTTGAAAAATGAAAAACAAGCCGGAATGATACAGTGTGAACGGTTTGGGTCCAAGAATAGAATAAAAGTATGTGATAACGGTGGAACATAGTTGTGATTTTCTTTAAAAAAAATCAGAGGGAAAATGGATAATCTTTACTGTTATAAAATTTCATGTCTGTTTGCTTAAGCATCACGCAAAAACTACCGGTCTGATTTTCGTAATCCTTTTTGTGATTAAAAGCTTATTTTTTGACTTAAAAACTGGTTGATAACTTATTTTGCTAAGATGACGTGTGCCGGAGATATAACACAACTACCATATTTTAGCATAGATAATTCCTATCCTCCTTGGCGAGACCCGTCCGCTTAGTGAAGCTCATGGCTGCTAGCGAACTAACAGTGCTTATAACATTTTAGTTTTAAATTTCCTTTAATAGATGGCGTTGCCTGAAATTGGAAACGCGTTATCGCTTGGTGCCTCCGTGAAGTCTTTGTTCGAGCATCACGTAAAAACTAATGGACCGATTTTTATGAAACATTTTGTTGTGCTCATGATTAGGGTTAAAAACTTGTACATATGTTATCTCTTTAGAAAATGAGAGAAGCTTGAAATAAATTAAAGATAAGGTTGTGTTTAAACAAACAGTGGCGTCAAAAGTATTTAAAATTTTAAGTTCTATAAAGAATTACGAACTAAGTGATATCTTTTTAACACACTTTTATTAGCTTCACTTGTAAGTAGCTAGGCTATGTGATCAAATCTTGGGATTCGATTTTTACCTATTTCTAATCGCCGCATCGTTTTGACACTTAGCAAGTATATGTAATCCGGATGTCAAAATAATACTTTTATGACTATAACCTGGAGAGAGAAGATGGGAGGGTTATAGGTGAAAAACTACTTCTTTCGAGCTATGTGCAATAACCATGCATTTGTGTATCCATGAGGCCGGAGCATGGGGGTAAATTTGCTGGTGGTTGACTGCCACCTCCTTCGCCCCTGACAAGGGGCCAGCACCCAAAATTTCAAAAATAGATTCTCTTTCAATTTGGAGTGTTTCCAATCCCAAAGGTGGGGCACGGTGTAAAATGTGCCCGTGGTTTGATCCCCCTACTCCAAGAGGGAACGTATTTGCCCCAATTTTGTGAAAGTCAGGAAATTTGAAGTAGCCTACGTTGATTTCGACGTGCTTCCAAGGTTTTCGGGCACTATTGGACACCCTCGTGGAGTGGGGGTCAATCAGCCCCTAAATTTTCGGGATATTCAAAATTGTTTTTGTGGTGCGTTTAGAGGAATTTTTTTAAAAAATTAAATCGATATGATCTAAAAATTAAAAATATCTTTAATTTTAAGTTATTTGTTTAAAAGCAATATAATTAACTTTAACTCAGTATAATATATATTATTTAACAATTTTAATCATGGATTTTGTGGTGCAATTCAAGGAATTTATAAAAAAATTAATTCAATTAGAACTTAAAAGTAAAAAAATAAAAATAAATTTAAAAAAACAAAAAAATAAGGTTTTCTTTATTTCATGAACTAAAAAGATCTTTAATTTTAAGTAATTTTGTTCAACGGCGATAGAATAAACTACGACTCTGTATAGAGGAATCTTTTTATTAAGTTTAAATAATAATCAAGTTATAAAACAAAAAAAATATTTTTAATGAAAGAAAAGCTATATTTAAACATTGCTAAAAACTAATAAATATTACTTTCTACATTAGTAAGCTGTGATCGAGTGGTTAAAACACTCAAAACCTCCCCCCCCCCCAACCCCCAAACCCCAAAAAAAAAGCGTACTGGTTTCGATAAGCGGCGGAGTTTTCGCAAGTGGGAAATGTGTCAAACTATGCCGTGGCCTGTGGGTTTTCTCGGGGTACTCCCGTTTCCCGCAACATACATACTTCATCTTATCTCCCCTCATGAATTCTCCCTCGGATATGGCAGCTGGCTCCTGTGAGTGTCATCCCCATTCCATCCATGTAGACCCTTGTCTCTGGCGGACACTGTGTGTCGATTCTCGAGGTACCTACATTTTACAACATTACAAATTTCAACCTAATGTAGTTTTGTTATGCATGATATATTTTAGTTAATATTATTTGAATTATTCACTACAATGTGTGATAGCGGTGCAAAGGCAGCAATATCCTGATGTTGCGACGAGCGAAGCCGCGGGCAACACAAAGAAAGCAAGGTGTGCTAGGGGTGAGCCGCTAAAGCTGCGACTCTCGCCACTGAGAAGTACCGCGCGATGCCCCGGCGCCTCTGGACAAAGGTGCTAGTGCCGACCCCAGCGAGGCAGGGGCTGGGAGACGCGAGCTCATGATCCGAGGGCTGTAAACACCCCTCGCCGTCCCCCAGCTTCGACACTTCTTTTTTTTCAATCATCTTTGTTTGGTTTTTTGGCCGGATGTTTGACCAAAGAGCGGAAGGAGGGGGCAGGCAGATTGGCGCGTGCGCTTTTCCTTTTTCTTCGCGGCCAGCGAGGGGTGGAAAATGGGCCCCGGCGGTGGCGATTTTCCGCGCCGCCGAGCGCCTGGGGGGGGGGGGAAGCAGGGGAGGGAACCGCACTCCAGCTCGCACGCGCCCTTGGAACTGCTCGAGATTGCCCACGCACCGCGACACACTGTGAATGGCGGAGGCCTTGTTTCTCCCGCGAGGGAAGGCAGGGGGTGGCCAGGGGCCTTAATTGTCACTCTGAAAACAAACACCTCGCAGGCAGGCTGTGCCCTGGCGTTCCTTGCTTACATAGAGTTTCATTTACACCTTCGTAAATTGGAGACATACTTTATCCGCGTTTTTAAGTGGCCACACTCTTTGGGAATCTAACGAACATACCTGCTTTTTAAATTGAGTTATTTATAACCTAAAAATAAAAACATTTTAGCGAAATAAATAAACTCCAAATAAGAGCTACACTAAATATTAGGTAAATTATTGGCCATTTAGCTATTCGCATCAAAACATTACCTTAGTTATAAGTAATATGGGAATGAGTGTTCAAAAGCAGGTTTCAGAGTTTCTAAAACACGCGTTAAGAGAGGGAGGGGGGAAGTGGGGGCAGGCACAATCTTGTTTCATTTGAAAAATTCAAAATATGTTTTTAAGGAGCCTTAAAGATTTTTGTGGGTAATATAACGCTTTCAGACATAAAAATACAATTCGAAGCTAAAATAATACGAATTTTAATCAAATAACGGTAGCTTTACATTTATCTGTATAACAATCACAGAAAAAGACTTATAATTTGTCGCTGAACTTCTGCTACATAAAATAAATGTTTACATAAGTTTTTTTTAACTCTATTGGGTATAAAATTTAAAGCCCAAAATACTTTACGAAAGTACGCTTAATATCAAATTCCTCTATTCAGGCCTCGATATACACAGACCACCTAGAAACATCAAAATAACAACCTACATAGATACATTTCCAACTTGACCTTCTAGCTTTGACTAATTTAGTTAATACGTCACCATTGTCATGAATTAAATAAATGACCTACCTGCACAGTAGATATGTTCTCAGAAATCAGTCACAACATTTAACATATCACGAAACCTCGACACAGAATTATTTATATTATCATTCCTAATATTTAACACTATTTTTTTTTTAAAAAAACAATAGCGTGTTCATGGTTTATTTGTATAGGTGCCTTAAAAATAGTAATATGTAAGTCACATTTACGCGCCAACTCCTTGGCATGCGTAATAAACACGGAAGGCTGTGAATCTTATACCGTGGTTCAGGGGCGCCATATTAGTCTACTACTAACAGATAAATTTATTCGATTCTTACCAATACGTATAGCTGATTATTACTCCATGTTGAACCATCATATTCTTTTAATAACTGTCACTAATTCTAGAATTTTTTATATGTTATCGTCATTTTAGTCTTCATATACGTCAAGTCATGCATGCACTACTGTGGCTTAAACTTCTTTAAGCTTATTTTATTTAGAGACATCCCACAATAGTCTTTCTGGCCAGCTGATTATGCAACTTCATTATTTTCACATTTAACATTATGTTGATTTTTCCATAACCAACAAAAATATGTTTTTTATTGTAAAAAAAAATATATATATATATATCTTAAGTTGATTGCCTTTACTATGAGGTAGTAGGAAATAAATATTTGTAATATATAAAACAACATTTTTGGCAAATAAAATAAACTGTCTCGTACAACATAAAATTTCACGAGTAGTTATTTGTTTCAGTATCTACTAACAAGTACATTATAAGCGAAAACAAATATAGTTTCTTAGTGTAAAAGTCAATCTTCTTGGACATCTTCATATCCAGTAAAACTACACGCTGTTTCTTTATAAGTTTAATCATAGCGCACTTTTGTTGCGGAGCATCACGGTCGTCTGAATGTTGTGGATCACTGCGCGGTTAGAGGTGTTCCACAAGCACGGTAAACAAGTTATAAATAAAAATATGACATAGGTCTAGGTTCTGATGTTCATTCAGCAGCACGGGGTTAAATACTAAGCGAAATATAAGTCAAACAGACTGGCTGACACACATATGGAAAAGCGATAGCGCAAGAGATAAATAATTCAAGAGTGCAAGAGAGCAAGAGCGCAAGTGCCCAAGTGCGCGAGAGCGCGATAGCGCAAAAGAGCAAGAGCGCAAAAGTGCAAGAGCGCAAAAGTGCAAGAGAGCAAGAGAGTAAGAGCGCAATTATTCTGCGTAATTTCTACCTTTCCCTGCTATCTCCTTTAACAGTTCCCCCCAACATGTACCTAACCTTTTCCCTTCTCTCCCGGTTTCCCTAACACATACTTAGATATTTCCTCTCATGCGACCGGAATATTTGTAACGCTCGAGAATTAATACTCCCTCACTTAAAAATTGTATATCTTTAATAAAAATAAAGGTTTCCTTTATTTTAAGGGTAAATTTGGTTTACGTAATTCTTGTTTACAAATATTTGCGTGCATTGATAAAAAAAACATACAAATAAAATTCATACAACATTTGCTGTGTGCTCGGCACGAAATATTTATTGACATGTTTTCAGAAGGCAAACAATTCTGTGCGACTGTATTTTGGACAACAACCTCCAGGGATTTGTATCAAGAATTTCTATCGTGCTGAGCGGAAATTTGTATGAAATAAAATAAATAATTTATAGAAATTGATGTCGCTTAATTTTTTTTTTTTTAATGAACGTCTTACTTGACACTCGGGCGGCCACGCCAGGAAAATTGCTATACCAAAAATATGTAGGCTACTTTGCAGAGTTTGACTCGCTCGAGCGCAATTTCCGCGCCTCGTTCGGGAACTTGTTTTGCCCCACTGACGCATTTATCTCGACTAATTTTTGTCTCATTTGATAACTACGTCACTCTGCATTTTAAATTGCTTCTGCTCACACGATTTCGCTTGTTTTCTTTCTTTTCTCCAACATAACCCATTTTCGTTTTGGCATTTTGCGAATAATGGCTCCAAAACCGATACTAGTAATTTAGAGTTATTCCAAGCAACTACCACCACTCAGTGCTCATTCACGAGCAACTCAAACTTTAAATCACGCACATCGGTCCATTACTTTCAGAGCTACAGCTCTCACTGACTTCAATTCGACGGTCCACACCAACGATCATTGCGTCAATACTTCAAATGTTAACCGGGTGAGTCATACGTAAAGACCAGGAGCAAAGTCTGCTCTACAAAGATGTACTTACATCAACTCTTAAGCTTTCAAATTTTACGAGTTTGAAGCTGTGTCGAATCCTCAGCCGAAGTGACACCCAAACCACTCACATTGATGTGAAAAGGTGGCGATGATAAGGTGGAGAGAGTGGAGCCGCCGAGCAGCCAGGAGAGTGCGCGGGCCTGATCCTGCCGCGCTGACCCGGAGTCCTGAGCCGTGCGCACCTTGCGACTGGCCGGGTTACGCTTTTATGTCAGCGCCGAAGTATTGACTTGCACACACTTGGACAATTCTGGCATGATCGAAGGTTATTCCGAAAAAGATGTTCTTACGAAGATAACTCGATTTAGCTGCATAAATGTTATATAGTCTTTGATACGCTCCTAGAGATAAAATAACTTTGTTTATGTAGGATGATCTTAGAGAAAGGCAGGATAAAGTTTTGCTATGAACATTGTTATTGGTCTATTTTCCATGCTTCAGTGTCTATTGAAAAGCGTAGACGAGCTTCCATGGAAACAAATATTTTCTTGAAAAATCATCACCACTATCCATTTGCCGCCATTTTCGGAAACAGTATCTTCGCATTTAATGTAGATGGTGCCTTCAAACAGAAACATATTAGAGATGGGGGCAAGTCAGTGTGAGAACGACTCCACGGCGCGCTGCAACCAGAAGGCTGTGGATCTGAAGCGGAGGTTCAGGCTGTCCTTGGAGTGGATAAGCGGCGTCAGCCCGTGCGCCACGGGCGCTGCAGACAAGTGACTCGGCTTAAGCCACCTCACCCCTCCCCGCCGGGGCACCATGTGGCCGACACCCTCGAACCTGCGGGAAGGGGGCAGTTCGTGACCGAGACGAGCAGATCGTGATTGCGATGATGAAGACGACTGCCTCCCACCTCCACACGCACTACAACCTCATAGAACTTAATTCTATACTCATACTCTGGAGTGCTTGCCCTTTTACCTCCCCGCCCCCTCCCACGCCGGGACTACCCCCTCACTACTCGCCTCCTCCACTTCGTAACCAATAAATTTCAAAGCGATCGCCCAATGCTGGCCACACCCCCCCCCCCTCTTCGAGCTGTTGCGCTCATCGTGAGCAATCTCAAACCATCACTCTGCGACTACACGAGGCCAGGCGAGGGAGCCACGCGCCCCGCCCCCCGCCCCCCGCCCCTCCACCACCAATCCACTTGAACAAATTTGTTCTCGTTCCGAGCACCAGCGACTCCCATTGCAATGCGAGCCGCCAGCAGCAGCCAGCCGCCCACAATGGCAAGGGGTTGCCGCGGGGGAGTGACATGGCGTGGGGGACCCATCTTCCATCTGTTGGCGCGGGTGAGGGCACTTCACCGTGATTAGATTGATTGGGACAGCAGTTTCATTGCGCCTGATGACCCCCCTCCCTTCCAAAACTCCCTTTCTCTCTCTCTCTCTCTCACTTCCGCCGGTCCTTTTTTTATTTCCTCCGGCTGGATCGCAAGGGAACCCAGCAGACTCGCAGTGCAAGACCGAGACCTTGCGATGGTTTACAATATCATTAACACGATTCCCTTCCAATAACTACACTGGAAAACACACGGTGGCAAGTAAATTTAAACAACGCATCGTTAACATTCACTCCTAGGGATGTTTACTGACCAAACCCATATTATTTTAAATCATTATCAAAATTTTTTAAATGCACTAAAAAATTTTTACTTCGTATTTTTAATAACTGCTTTGAGGTTTTTCAAATTAAATTTGCTATCACTACTTAAACACTTGTCATTGTTCAATTTCACGAAATATTTTTAGACATAACTTAGTCGTATTCTTTTTTGTATGATTTAGTTCAGTTTGAAAATAAAATGTCCATCGACCACATTGTAATTATTTGGTAGTAATCGATTAAAAACATATGCAGTCTTTATCAATGTCAGAATTTGATTATTTTAAACAAACAATAAAATTACAACCAAGCAAACAATATTTGCCATGCGAGTTTTATGTATGACATTGTATTATCTTTCCTTTATTTTTGAACAGAATTTATGAAAAGAAAGACAGAATCATGGCTTATTAATAACAGTGGGATACATTTCATAATTAATTGCAATGTAACTAAAATTAAATTTAAAATTTACCAGTTAACAGAATTTACAGGCAGCAATACATACATATTTAGTTCATATATGTTACTTGTATTATTATTATTTCTTGATATTTCTTAGCTATAAAAATGTTTGATTATGTTAATCTAGTAAAACTATTGTTTATTGTTATCATCTGGAAGATACACTAGCAATAACTTTCCGACAACGCTAACACTATTGCGTGTTTTGACAATTATAATCAAATTAATTGGATACATATTTTTTAAATTTGTGACATGATATTTTGAAATATCAAATTTGCTATTCAACGATAAAAGATAATTAGTTTCTTAAAACATAGAAAAACCAATTCGATTTTACTGTAGATAAAAGTAAATTTCACATAATTCCTATGAATAATGTACACTGATGTTATTTCGCAAGTTAAACTATCGGAAAAACCAAAACTAATTCAGAATATATCTCCTCAGTTTATTGATATTCACGAAGTAATAACCCCTGTAAGCAATTCTGGCAAAACCAACTACACGGACAGCCACTTTGAAATTAGTGAAGTGACAAGGTTACATTTCGACTCTATTCATACCACACATACGTTCTACATATATAAAGTAAGGAAATTGTATTTTCATAAAATACCATTGTTTTATTTTTAAAACTCAAAGAAAAAACTATTTTACTAATCTAGCCTGATGAGAAGCAGCTATTTGTGGCATACATGAGGGATGTTGACAAGAATCATCTCTGTGAATACCAGCAGAATAATTAATCGTTGGGTTTCACTTATTACGTGTGCCAACAAGAGATGGTGATTTCTGGCATGTCATTAAAGTGAATGTTGGTAGATTATTCCAAGAAACAGCTCGCTTCCAAAGCTTCAGTCCACGAGGTTACGCAGCCGAACTGCTCCTCTGGCCGGGAGACCATTACCACTGCTGTGGTCGCGAGGCCACGCCTGCCCGTGGATTACGGCCCTCATCGCTGCGTAGCATTCTGTATGCACACGGATCTCAGACTACCATGTTGGCAACACCCTGATAAACACTTGCTCGGTTAGATGGCTCCATAGGAGGGAATAAACTATTTTTTTTTCAAAAGTTACTTTAAATATTTATTTCAATTGAATTATAATGATATCACATTGGTACGGATAAAGAAACTTAGGAAGAGGGAAATATTTACGCCCAGCACACAACATATACAGCATGTCCATAAAATAATATCCAGTTTCAATGGTATATTATAAATGATTAATTTATAATATTTACAACAAATC
Source organism: Bacillus rossius redtenbacheri (assembly GCF_032445375.1). Classification (NCBI taxonomy): domain Eukaryota; kingdom Metazoa; phylum Arthropoda; class Insecta; order Phasmatodea; family Bacillidae; genus Bacillus; species Bacillus rossius. Next base: position 246,051,777 of record NC_086330.1, read on the forward strand.
ATACATCAAACTGTAGGTAAACTAACCTCGTTTTTCGGTACACATTCAAAGTAAAGTCAATTTCTTCCACTTTATTTAACAAGTCCGGAGTAATGGAAGCAATAGCCTCGTCAAAGGTGGAACATAGACACGATATTTTACGAAGCCCCAATGAAATAAAAAAAAATCGCATAGCGTTATGTCAGGTGGATGTGGAAGCCAGTGAAAAATAGCTCTGTCGTCTCGACCATTATGGTTAATCCAACGGTCAGGGACTTCGACATTCAATCACTCTCGTACGAAGAGATTCCACTAGGGAGAGGCTCCAACCTGTTGCCAAAAAAAGTTTATAAATTTCACTCTTAGCTAACTGCAGAACCAAAAACTCTTTTCTCTCAGGAGTCGCTATTTTGTGTGGGTGGTGCTGCAAGTGAGAATAAAACCAAGCAGTACTTGTGCTTGCGGTTTTTGTAAAACTGTTTGAGTTACTGACTCAGTAGGTAACTGCTCCATGATGATGGCGACTGCAATGTCGACCGAAACGTTGGTGAATTATTCGCCAAGGAAGCGGCTACAACTCAGAATCCAAGCTAGTGTTTGAGTTACTTTGTAACTGTGACCTTGAACAAACACTCTACCACGCTTACAGTTGATACTATTAAAATTTATATCTGGGACATTTTTCATGGTCATACTGTATTAAAATACACATGTCATGACTTGATTTAAAACGATATTTTGGACATAGGCCATTGCTGGTTTACACTGGATGTCTCAGAGAAACATCAAGAACGGACAAAGCGATTATATAAAAACACAGATAAACAGAAAAAAGCCAAAATAAGAAGATTTCAAATGTTAAGTGCATAGAGTCATAGACAGCACACAGAATTCAGCAGGGTACACCAGCAATGGCGTATGTTCAAAAAAACGTTTTAAATCAGCCTTCACCATTTCAAGAATCATTTATAGAACATACTTTGACTTATTTATTCAAAGTAAAGAATACTGAATAAGTAGATTTGGAACACTGAATTAACAATGTTTTAGCATTTTCTGAAAGGAAATAGAAAGTTTATTTTCCAAAGTACATCCAAGGCACCATATGTTTTACATCAATTTATTAAAAAAATTGAAATATACTTGATAATAGTTTAAAAAATTGCTTCTAGTAACTTGGCTAATGAATGTGTGACACTCATTCAAAATGTTGTGTGTTAGTTTCTGATCGCTCACACATCTGTGACTGCAAAAGGAAAAAGAGCAAAGCCACCGCGCTAGTTCATGAGCCTCTATTGTAGTAACTCATCATGGCTATCAAAAGTAAAAAGCCAAAATATTGTCGACGTAAATATTTCGAAGATAAAGTCCATGCACTTGTGCCAGGGTGTTTGAAGCAATGCGTGCTTCACAAAAGTCAAACTCTCCTTTTGTACATGGAAAGTAATACCTAAATGATGCGTAGGGTGGTGGATTTTATCCCTATTTTAATACTTGAAGCATACAGGTACAGGATGATCTTCGGGTAGTTGTTGCGGAGTAACCATCGCGGCAATCAGGGATGAACCCTGTTCAGGCGACAGCGGGAACTCCGGCTACTCCGCGCGCGAAGCGCAAGAGTCCCCCGCCCTGCACGTGCTGGCTGGAGGTTATTAATGACCACGACGTGGAGGCACATCAGCCGGGAGAGATCATATGCTCGAGGGTTTTTATCGCAGCTGCTTTGTAGGTGCCCCCTCCCCCCTCCCCCTCCGGCGGCCGGCGCCGGGCTTTCATTGAAATTGGAAAAAGAGACGGGGCCGGCGCGAGCGTTTGCATGCGATGCGTCGTCACGCACCGTCTGGACGCCGCACGCACCCAGCCTGCGTCTTGAGGGCGGAGGTCCCTGCGGCGTCCAGGCTCTGCTCTGGGCGCTCGCAGTGGTGCGTCGCTGCGTCCCTGCGTCCCTGCGTCCCTGCGTCCCTGCGTCCCTGCGGACATGCGGTCTTCCTTACACGTGCTTTCAATACCTACATATCATGATTCCTGTGAGAGGCATTAAAAAAAAGCGATCATGTGTTTAAGTAGTTTTGGTAGTAACACGTATTTGAAATACGTTTGAACACACATAAGGCTTCAAAAGATATATGTTCTTAAACAAAAAATTACTAAAAGATTATGACGTAGGTATCAACTTTTCTTTGTGGATACTAATATCCCAAGAGCCATATTTATTATGAAATATGGTTATTGGAAACTTTTAAGTTAAGACTACAGAAATATTTAATGTTACGAATACCTTTCAAACTTTCAAAGACAAGTAGGGTAGAAAATTTTCGAATAATTTTTTGTTTATTGATAAATTTGTAAATAAATTTGTATAAAAATCGAGAACATAATTTTATAACTAAGCAATGTGAAATGAGAAAGTGACACCTACCAACATGTCGATTTTCATTTTCACAAGAGAAGGTGAAACATTATGTGAAATATCTCAAATTTCTTTTAAAAATATCGAAGAAGAAGATTCAGAAGACTAATCAGAGAAAATCATTTGCCATTATACCACATCAAACGAATCCCATTGTTATGAATATATAGAACGTTAATTTATCATATGGTATTTGTTGATAATATTAATATATTTCATATTGTTTTCTTAAAATGTATTGTATGGTTTTTATTTATTTCATTAATAGTTTGAAGTTATAATTAGACAACATTATAAAACTTAAACTTTGAAATATTGATTCATTTGTGAATATATTATTTTTATTTTAACAATAAACTGTGTGTGATAGAAAAAGAAGAAGAAAAAATAACTGCCCCAGTGAAGATAACGTCTGATTAGCGCAGTTAATTAAAAAAATGTGTATAACTAAAACAATTGTTGTTTAAGTAAACGCTAGTAATTCTGAGGAGCATAGTTAAAAATTATAATAAAAATATTTTAAATTATAAAATAATAATTATTATCCGTCCCAATATTCTTATTAGAAAAAATATATATGTTGTATATTCGTAACTAGTTTCTTTCATAAAGTTGAAGACCTATTTGTAGTTTATAAAGTGTTTGAGCAGCAAGCGCGCTAGTGTCCGCACCGTGGCTGGTGGGGGCGACGCGCACGCGCGGAATGAACACCCTGCCAGCTCGCCTCGCCTGAATGCCCGTGGCGACGCTGAGGGCCCGAGGCGGTCCCGCCGCGCTCAGCAGAGGGCGCGGGTCGCGTGGACACTTCTAGTGCGCGCGTGCGGGCACGGACAAGCTGGACGGCTCGAGCAAGCGCATCAACCACCACAACGCCAGCTTCCATCTACCAACTTAAAAAATAATCCCAGCTTAAAAGTAAAATATGGAACAGAGCTTTACTGTAAATGCACCACATTTTTATTTTTTAAATTTATATTAATACCTAATAGATAAAAATCAGGATTAAACTATAAAGATTAAATCAAAGGGTTAATAAAACATTTAGCAGTCCAGCTAGATGGCTACCAATAAAACATCAGCATTATTCATAGGTTTCTTGGATTACAACATTTTATAGAAACAGCTTTTAACAGTGAAATAGGAATACATTCTGGGATTAATGGTTGCTCTGTGTCTGAAGCGTAAATTGAAAACATTATCTTTAGGTTTAACTGTTTGGCTTCGTATTAATTTAGTTTTGTTTAATAGTCAATCTTGAAAAATCGTCAATATAATTCATTCTCATGAATATCATTTTATATGAAGGACGTAGGACTTGTGTGTGTGTATATATATATATATATATATATATATATATATATATATAGAGAGAGAGAGAGAGAGAGAGAGAGAGAGAAAGAGAGAGAGAGTTACGAAACGTAAGGAGGGCTGCATCGCGCAGGTTTTCAGATGGCTGACATCACTTGGCCGCCGCAACATGAGGCGTGCCGCGCGCGTCTGTAGATTACAAGAGTCGCCGCTTACACCCCCCCCCCCCCCTTTTCTCGTCACTCACAACCCGGCGCCATTAACATGATACCTGACAGCTGCGGAGTTACACGAGCCGCCGACGCGTGTTTTGAGAGAATTCTCACGGCGGGTCGGCGCGGAATGACGCGACTGGCCCCAGCCGCACTCGTGAATTCTAGAAGAGGCGCCTGTGATATATAAACCCAGGACGCCGGCCTCTGGTTCAGTTCAGTGGGGTCGGGAGTTTTCCTGCGGCGGGGTTTCCGGGTGATAGAGCGGCGAAGTCCCTGGACGAAGGTCCCAGTGCGGAGAGTTCAGTTCCGGGCGATAGTGTCGTGGGCGCGGCGGAGTTCCGAGCGAAGTTCCGAGCGAAGCGTCTAGTTGATCCTCGGCGAAGGGAAGTCGACGTCAGCGGCGGAGTGCGGCGACGGAGTCCCGCGACGGAGGTCCACGAGGAGTGCTGCGGCGAGAGTTGCGCCAGAGGTGCGGCCCAGCGAGGTGTGTGTATTGTAAGAAACGAGTGACTGGGGAAGCAACATTTTTTAAGTGCAATTGATTATTTGCCATTTTAGAATATTATTTGTAAGTTACACAAGTAGTGGCCATCAATAAAACTGCGTAGAAAAATCTTTTATTGAGCTATCCATTTACGAACCCGGTAGTTTTTCCCACACGACGATTTATTATTTTCTTTATAATAAATCGTAACAATATATAAATATCAATGTATGTAAGTGGGTATATATATTACACACATATAGTGTCATAGATCTGAACGTCATCCTGCGAACATTTGATGCCCCTATTACCTAATTTAAAAAAAAGTAAAAAATCATAATATTTATATGCAGACATTAAATCAAAAGTTAAGTTCCCATTCTGCAAAAAAATATTATATAGGCCTACTTGGACTACTATTTTGTGTTATTAGTCATGAATAAATTTACTATTATAATTATTTAAAAATATAGTGAAGTATTTCATTGCTTAGGAAAAAAATATGATTTGCACAACTTATGCAGCAAAAAAATTTTGCCAGGTAACTTTGGCAATTCATTCTGTTACGAGGATTCTAGTGACAAGGTGCGCCAGTCAGCCCGCGCGCTTGCCTGTGGGTGGGGCGCGATGACGGAGCGCCCAATCCTCCATTACCACTACGCGCCTAAAAAGATTATCAGCTGTGCCTTGCAACCAACCCTCCCCCCGGCTACCACTTTCCCAGCGCTTTTCAATTCATCCCGGAGATTCTCTGCATCTCTTGATGGTTCGGCACAATATCTGAGCTCTGTCAGTGTGGAGTGGCGTAACTAGGACGCCATTTTTCTGGAGCATAAATTGTTCAATCGGATGCGAAGGCAATGAATTGTAGTTGGGGGGGGGGGGAGGGTGAACCCTTGGAGAGCGATAGCGGACAGTGTGAGGTGGGCTTCGTGAGCGAAGACTGGTGTATCGGGGACCGAAACATCCGGGTGTTGTATGTGAGGCGGACTAGAGAGCAGTGCAAGGCAGTGTGTTGACACACAGGTGAGCGGTGAAAGACGAGCAATATAGAGAGCCACTGCAGAGTGGACTTCATAGAGGAGAATAAAATGTGGACCTAACGACAGAGCTATTAATTTGTGGGCACACTAGTGACTTGCTAAGACTTATTTTAAAAGTGAAAATATTAAAACTTAAGTTTATTAATTGGGGTATTTTTTCCGGACCTGTTTCCCCACTCGTAACACTGCTATAAAATTTGCTATGTGAACTTGACAAAGTTATTTGAAAATATATCTCATTTAAGCAAATAACTTGCTATGTTAGATAAAATCTTCTAATTGTCTTCTATAAAAGTTTGCAAGTTTTCAAAAAGTAACAAAAAAAAATGAAGCAAATCAAGCCATTGTCGAACATATTTTATTGATCCAAAAACGCAAAGAATTCGTCAGCGCAATGCATGAGGTGAAGGCAGTACATGCAAGTTAAAAAAGAAAAAAAACATTCCGTTAATTTGCTCCTACTTAAAAATGTTCATTGTCGCACTACACAAACCCTTCACTCGATGTCGAAGTGGTTCGAATGATATCCTTGCGTTCCTCCGCCAGACCTGTCCTGCTGACGTGGCGCTGCAGGACCTGCCGAGGGTCGCCAGGAGCCGAGTGTCCTCGTCCTGCTGGCGCCTCATTAGCGGGCCGCGCGGTAATTAGCCCTCTCCCCCTCTCCCCCTCGCCCCCTCTCCCCCTCGCCCCCTCTCCCCCTCGCGACACGCCGTGCTGCGCAGAGACACTGATCCTGGGTCAGGACGTCTTACACCATGTCATCATGTTGCGAGTTGACGCATGTACGTTCTGAGGAGCCGTGAAGTTACTACTCGTGTAATTGCAAACCGAACTTTAAAACACTTGTCTGCACTGCAGTAACAGTTACATGATAAGTAACTCATAATCACATTAATTTTTAACTAGCCTAGTCTATATTATTATTAAAATTCTGGGATAGTTGTGGGTATAAATTTTTGGATCCTCTACAAAAAAAAATTTTCTGCTTAGAACATTTTTAAATTAGCATCGACGTGAAAAAATGTTCATATCTTTATTATGTATTTTGACTTAAGAAGATTTAACATAATATTTATTACACCAATGGTTATTTTTCTCAGAACTCAATATTTGATAATAAAAAAAATTAGAAAATTATACAAAAAATCCTATATTTTCTGCTTTTAAAACTAAAGAAATAATTTTAATATAATTACGCACTGAAATTTTATTCAAGCAATACTTAGCCTGTCTTTACTCTGTCAGGTAATTGCCACATCTCTTCTCGTGGCCCGACAAGAGCCCTTATTTTCACTTGTAACCGACACCAACGTATCCTCGTCTCTGGCACTGAGAACCACCTGCACTTCACAAACATGGCGGGTGAAATCGGCGCTAGTGGAATGTTGTGGAGGAGACACTTCGCGACGCTCTAATTCACAGCTTCGTGCTCTCAGTGCGCTCAGTGTGCTCATTGCTCTCGGTGCGCTCAGTGTGCTCAGTGCTCTCAGTGCATTCATTGCTCTCGGTGCGCTCAGTGCTCTCAGTGCATTCATTGCTCTCGGTGCGCTCAGTGCTCTCAGTGCATTCATTGCTCTCGGTGCGCTCAGTGCTCTCAGTGCACCCGCGACTGCCGGCTGAGTTACGCGCAGAGTTGCGGCGCGGTGGCTACCAACACCACAGCAACGATACCACGAGGAAGAAGAAGAAAAAATTGGCCGGGCAGCAACTGTGACAACCGTCGCAATTGTTTATCAAAAGTTTTTGCTCTTTTTTCCTACAACTAAGGTTAAAAGAATTCAAGTGGGTGGTAAATTTACCTCGAAAAAATGTGATTAAAAGGGCCCCCTAATCAGAGGCGTTTTTGTGTTAGTAAGGCGTGAAGATAAGAACGACGCCCATTAGTGTTTCTTATGCGGTATCGCTTTAAGCGCAAGTTCTTGGACTAGCGCGTAGTCTTCTCGTCTTGCGTAGGGAAACTGTGAGATTTGAGAAGTGACCATAACATTATATGGTGAAGAAATGTAGATAAAGGTGTAACGCAAGTTCCTTCAGAGCTTCCAGGAACCTATACCGTGTGTTTCATGCCTAAAGATTATTCTGAACACACGCGGTGTAGTTATTTTCACTCTTCTAAGAATACAATTTTAAAGCAAAATACGGATACAGAAGTAATCATCCGCCCTCAACGTATCCTTAAATGCGTTTCTTAAATCGGATATCTTGAGCAGTTTTAACCTACGTGGGTTTGTTTTTCCCCTGAAGCCTTGTACTCCGTATGTGTGTCCAGGTAGGCGGGGCTCTTAAGTTTATTTTACAATACTTTTTTATTATTAATATATTTTTCAATCCTGTATTTTTGTTCAATTCACCTTTTTAAAAGCTAAAAGTTGTAGAAAAAATGAGAGCAAAAACTTTGTTAAAGACGAGCCTAGAGGCAACTGTGTGTGTACTGGCGAGTCCAACACAGCGATGCTCTGTACATTCACCTCCACCCGGCTGAGAGGAGAGACGCGGCCTCCAGAGCCCGGCGGGGGCGTCCAGTGTCGTCGTCGCCATGGCAACGCCTTGGAGCAGGTCCTCGAGCAGGACGCCGGTCGCGAGGGCGTCCCTCCTCGCCAGGGCCGAGGTCCTGCCGTGTGTGGTGAACCCTAGCGATCCGCGCCACGCTCCTGGTGCCAATCAGAGGCTTCAGATGTTAAAGGTTTTTAACTATTTAACTTTATTATTATCTCGAGTTTGCTAACTGAATTCACGTCCCTGCCAAAAAAAAAACTTACGAAAACTAAACACTTGTTTTGATAGTTCAAAACATATTTCGAAGTAGCACGTGTATTTTTTCAAAGGATTAATTTTCAAATAAACTGATTTTGTTCGGACAGTGAAAAAAAAAACTTTTTTGTTGCAACCAAATTTAGGTTAAAACACAATATTCAATTGTAACAAAAATATTTTATTTTTTGAACATCATGATTACGTCAGCTTTTATTTTTACCCACGACAGAACGGAGAAGGTGTATGCGTTTAGGGTGAGAGGTTGTTTGTGTGTTTAAAAAACGAATATTTCCATTCATCTCCTAAACGGTTTGACCGATGAAGATACGGTTTTTTGTCATAGGTTTGTGATTCATCGGTGGTGGGTTTTAGATAGGTTTTATAGTGTTAACTCGCCAGAGGGCTCTGTAATAAAGATTTTTATTCTTGCTTCTGTATAGTATGAACTGCTGAGAGTCTGATGATAGAGCAGAAGAATACCGTCAGTGACTATGTGGAGGCACATAGCTAGTAAACCATGTTTGAGATCATTTTTCATAAAAATCAAATAATAAATAAAATGAATAAAATTATACTTGAATTAAAATTGATTAAAAATAATAACTAATTAATATAGGACTTCACATACATAATGTAAATTACTTTGACGGTTTCCCATGCAAAGCTACCACATGAAACGCATTTCCGTATAAATGTTTGGTACCGTTAATTTTCGCCCTCGCACGAGTCAAGATGATATTAAAATTCCCATTATTGAATAGTAAACATGAACAAAGTCTCATTGCACAATTTAAATTCATTATTTTAAACTTCGAATTTTGTGATTCAATATATTTCATTGTTACTTATTATTAAATAATCTTATTTTATATAATTAAGTATTAAAAAACCTAATTTTTCAGCCTCCATTAGTAAATTTATGATTAAATATGCAACTAAGGTCGTGAACAAACAAAGGAAAACAAGCTAAAAATACGAGTTTTAAAAAAAAGAGGTTGTGTTCTGTTTATAAAATAAAATATGTATGTATTTGCATTGCATGCTTTTCTTAAATTAGTATTTTGGGTAATCTAATAAAAATATGAACATTTTTCAACAAAATGTTTTTTTCTCCCGTATTGATTCGGAATCGGTGAATCGACAACAGTTGTATCGGTATATCGGCCAAATATTGTGAATCGGAACAACTTTATTATTTATTGTTGTTATATTGTTCCTACACTTATTTATCTTTACACGAAAATATAAAACAGTTTCATTTTACGATATCTTAAAAGATATCGCAATTCAAAACTTCACTCTCAAAAAACGGTGTCGGACGCACGGGGGTACAATAAAAAAACCCATAAAATGTAGGGGTATAATATTTTGCAAGACACAAAACATACATGACAACAAATATATATTTAGACAGTAATGTAAGAATTCCGTAAGAAGTTTAAAATGAAAAGCAAAATTATAATTTTGAAAAGAACCCACGATAGATGTAGAAGTTGTAATCGTAAAAGGATCAAATAAAATTTTTGAACCCCTTACCTCCTCCTCCCCCCCCCCCCTCCGCTCACGCATCCAAAAGGGACTGAGTAACGAAATAAAAAAACAAAAATGATTTGAAAAGGGGTTATTTGTCGTGAAGTCTGTCATATAAAAACTAATTACGACTTTTCTTAGTGTTTCCTATTTTAATGTACTTATTTGTTTCTTGTAGAGATAGACACAGCAATAATATCAAATATAGGCACTACACATATTCACCTACCTATTAATATAACGAAAAATCTAAGAAAATCCATCGGGGCTGCCATTATCATAACGGTTCCCAATTTCAATTTAAATATAGCTGTATAGAAAAGCTATTATGTGTGTCGTAGAGATGCAGCAATTTATATGAATTTAAAAATACATTTATTTACGTACCCAATGCAATTAAAATTAGTCACAAGCTCATAAAACTGCCAATTTTATTTCATTATTGGGCAGGGAATGGCAGCCCCGACGGATTTGCATTTGAAATGTCATTACATTAATAGGTAAGTGAATGTGTATAGTACCTACCTATATTTGATATTGCTGCTGTGTCTATCTCTACGAGAAACAAATAAGTACATAAAGGTTGGAAGCACTAAGAAAAATCATTTTTGGTTGTTTATATGACAGACTTCGCGACAAATCAACCCTTTTTTAAATGCTTTTCATTTTAATCTTTCGTAAGTAACTTCCTTTTAGCTGGGGGGTTTTCAAAATTTTTATTAAATCCTTTTTCGATTACAACGTTAACATCCGTCCTGTTTTTTTTATTTTATTTTAAATTTTCCTTTTTATCTCTCAATGCTTTTATGTAATCTTTGAAGGCTCATTTGTTACGTATCAAAATATTGTTACGAACGTGAACAAGGCCGGGACACGTGAAGGTGCAGAGCTGGCTGGCGACTGCCGTAACATGATATACGCCGCGCGCGCCTGGAAGATAACAAGAATTGTCGCTATTCCCCCTCCTTTCCTCCACACCCCGCGCGGTGCCTTGCCTTTGACACGTAACTGACACCGGACAGCTGCGAGTTACGCGAGTTGCCGACACGTGTTTCGAGAGATTTCTACCGTCGTGTCGGCGCGGATTGACGTGACTGGCCTCGGCCGCTCTCGTGAGTTCTGGAATTGCGCCGGGGCCTATATATCCTATGCCCGATGACGCCGGTCAGGAGTCAGTAGAGAATGAGGAGAGTTCAGAGTGAAGTCGGGAGTTTTCCCGCGGCGGAGTTTCCGGGCGATAGAGTGGCGAAATCCCTGGACGAAGGTTCCAGGGCGAAGAGTTCAGTTCCAAGCGAGACGTTGAGTCGGATCTCGGCGAAGGAAAGTGTCGGCGGCGGCGGAGTGTGGCGACGGAGTCCCGCGGCGGAGACCCACGAGGGGTGCTGCGGCGAGAGTTGCGCCAGAGGTGCGGCCCAGCGAGGTGTGTGGATTGTGAAAGCGAGTGACTATGGAAGCAACATTCTTGAGTGCAATTGATTATTTGCCATTTTAGATTATTTGTAAGTGACATAAGTAGTGGCAATAAATAAAACTGTGTGTGTGTAAAAAATCTTTAATTGGGCTATCTTTTACGAACCCGCGGTAAATCGTAATAATATACTAATCACCATAGCACAGAAAGTGTTTTTTACCTTATGTGGTATGTGTCAAATAATAGGCATTTTATCTTGTTGCTTTTGAAGCATAGTTTTTAACATTTTGCAGCAGAGCGTTACGTAAAAATTAAAAACATAAAATTTAAATGTGTAAGTAATTTCATCATTTCCCCAACTTCGTTCAAATGCCTATGTTACGATATATGTTGTTTCACTTTTACCTAATACCTGATAATTTTTGTAAATAAAACAACAGTTAAGACCCTTAAACCATATTTCACGGACAGTCCAACTTATTTTTAAATCTGTTTTCTTGTAAACATAAAAATAAGTAACCCAAAAAGATTAAATTTAACCATAATGTTGTAAAGAAAGTCAGGAAAGAAAGCATATACAAAAGATTGAAACAACGTTTTCTTCGATAATCATTATATCAGTTGAGATCTAAAGATGTCTGTTATTCAGCTATCCAGTAGCAACACTACAAATTTGTATGAATGATTGAATTGGTGTCTAGTTTAAACAACTTGGAATAAGGCGTAGCGTAGATTGGATAGCGTATATTTTAATTTGTTTGCTTTATTGGGTAGTTACTGAGAGAAGAAATGAAATTATTATATCTTTTTATTAAAAATATTATAAAATATACATGAATATAACATAAAAATTATTATTTATACAAACACATCAATATACAAACTAGCAGTAAATGTATAAAGCCAAGTACATGGTTATAGTGTTACTTCACTCTGGTAAACAGTGTATCATACGGCTCTAACTAGACATGGCTATGCACTCCTGCAGTCTTGCGGCCTGGGTGCTGCGCGGGTTGCTCTACTTCACGGCGGCGATAGCCTCCGACAAGTGCGGCATTTGGAGAACTCCTGTAACGACATCCAGCCCTTGTTAACTTTTACTCCCTTACTGAACGGTTCACTTAGTTTCACCATTACAGCCGTTGTATGTTCCAACTTTATCTTTAATTTTAATAAAGCCAATTAAACAGGTTTTTTTCTAAACATGCCTTGCTTGAGCAAGAGTGTTTAGTTAAATAAAAATATTTTTTGAACAAAATTATAATACAAACATTTTACCTATGCATAAAAGTTAATGTTTTTTAGTTTATTACTCAATGGCGTATTTACTAGTAAAACCTATTACGATAAAATACAGAACAAGAGGTAAGCTTTAAAATGGTTTTGCCCAGAGGCTACATATAAATACGGCATTCAGCAAATTAAAAAGTGTAAAAATAATATGTATTCGGGTTTTTTTAGGATATTGGGCAAGATTTACAATCATACAAACAGAGTGTCGTTGATGTCCACCATATGACATCTGGATATTTGCTGTTTTGATCAAAAAACAAGGAATTTTGTCGTAATAAGCTCAAAAAATTGGTATTTCCAAAATATTACATTCTACAATTGTATGATTTCACATTTATATGTGAATAGGAATACACTAATAATGCATCTACTCAAAAATCTTATTATACACGCGATATTCATTATTCAAATAAATAAAAGATAATTGTCGATATTTTGTGGCACCTTAATATTTGAAACACCTTAAAACCGAGTATAATCACCAATGACTTACTTATAATGATATTTTTCTAATATAATAAATGTGAAAGTTTTAATGAATGGATTTTTCGTTACTCAATCACTGCTCTGCTAATGAAACTATTTTGATGACTGATGACTGATTGTTAGCCTATGTGTTAAATTAGAACACACTGAACAATTAATTTCGTAAAAAGTGTAGTTCCTTAGGGAATAGTTATTGGAATAGAGTTTCAAATAGAAATGCACTCAGAGTAAAATTAAAAACCTTCATATATTTTCTGTCACCTGAGATACTGTGATGGTACTGTTGACAAGCATTATTTTCATATCGACACAGATAAACACAGAGCTCAGTGCAAAATAACGCTTGGCGACGTAAATAGATATTTGAACCCGTCAGCGACGGGTGCCGCAAAGGGAACTTTATTTTTAATGTAAACATGAATATACTTACCACAATACGTGGTCACATAAAACAATGAATTTGTGTAATAAACTACGAGGTAAAATAGTAAATAAATGTTGCAATCCACGTAAAAAATATGACGAAATTAGTAAAACATGTACACATGAATATTAATTAAATTATAAGACACGTTCGATGCTATCCTTAACCCATGACCTGACGGCCCTATAGTTAATATGACGGCGATAATGTTTGGTATGAATTGCTGTTGGACCTGTTACCAAGAATCGGTGTGAAACTGGCTTACGACGCAGCAGCAGTAGGCTTACTGCGCTCGCATGTGGAATGTTACTGTTGTCGCACGCAGTTCGAACTCGGCTGCAGTAGCCGCGTAACAGCTGTGCGCGCAAGGCATCTGCGCCCTTATCTCGGTAACCCAATATCGCAGGGGTGGCAACCAGAGTGCCCGCGGCGGGGAGGGGGTTGTTAGGGCGCGGGCGGCGGAGCTCGTTCATCATCGCGTCGCGACGCCTCTGCGACTCTTACACTCGCGTCTAGCCTGCCGTCCGCCTCGGGGCTCGCTGAGTAGCGCTCGCTTCCAACCAGCCAGCTCGTCCTTGCGACTCGCTGGTCAGTCGGCACGCATTGTGGCTTTCAGAGCGCGGGGTTCTCGGGTAACGCGTGGATGTGCATTTCTGTGTCTATTGAAGTCAATGAAGCTTTCAAATGCTCAAAATAAATCACGTTAAAATTGTATGGTTAGGATTAGATGGTGACGAATAGTCACGAGCTTTAATATTGAAAAAAAAATTGTTTGGACCTTTTGCTTGGTAAGACAATGGTTCCGAGTTCGAATCCAAGCCGGTTTTTAATTCGATGTGTCCGGATTTGGCTTAAATCTAGATGGTGGATGTATGATAATAGTAGATGTAAATAACTACACGCATACTTGTTTGCATCTGATATTCCAAGACCCAAACGCATTAAAAAAAATGTATTTCTTATAATGCAGTGCACGGTGTATTTTTGTACGTGCCACCAGGTGATTCACGAATGTTTCCCGCCTTTACTCGTGAATAGCGTTCGTAATCCATCGCATAAAAAAATATCTGGTCAAAGATAGTTTTAAATATATTGTGCTTCTTCTCACTCTTCGGATAAATATATAAATGTTAGTTTTGTTTTAAATTGTGTGTATATTTTGGAGCGAAACATTTACATCATGTTCAGTTTGTCAATAAAAGGAATATAAACAAAATTTTAACAATAACTGCTGAAACCAAGATGGTGACTTTCAATTACATCTTCTCGGAAATAAAAATAAATTAAACTACCGGGACAATGTATTCACACAAATCTCATTATCTAATCTTACCTTAAGAAATGCAATCTTCCCGATACATAAAGAAGTAGTGTCTGGCAGGTTCGCGCTCTATGGCGAGTGCGCGGCAGCAGGAACAGGGACCGCCGTGGCGCACGCAGGCCGAGACGCCGGGACCGGGTGACGTCACGGCGTGTGACGCGGGGCCGGTGTTATCGGGGCGCGGCGGTAGCGCAGGCCGCGATAAGCCAGGCTCCGTGCCGGCCTGTGTCTGGTGGCGACGCCCCCGGCTGTCCGCGTCCTGACCTCGGTGCCAGCCGCACTTCTCCACTCGCTCACACGGGGGTCCTCTTTCAACCTAAACAGATTTACACGTTGGTGCTTGTAGTTCTCATACCTGGTAGCCGCTAACCTAAGAATCAGAGCTGGGAAAAATACTTTGAAAATGTATTTCAAATACAAATGACAAAATACCTGTGTATATTTATTAAAAATAAAATTACAAAATACTCAAAATAAAATGTAGTTTAGATACAAAATACAAAATAGTATTTTAAAATACAGATGAAATTACAAAATACATGCAAAATTTTTGTGAGCAACGAAGGACGAATTCCCTTTAAGACAAACCAGTCTCTCAAACATTGTGTCACTCAAACTGTGGTGTTTATGGTTGTGTATTATACCTGCAAATGAAAACAACCTTTCAACAGGACCACTAGAGGTTAAACTTGTATTATATCGTAAGAAAAGCTTTCGCACCACTGGATAACCATCTAGTATACTCGTGTGAGTAGCCTTATCTTATAAGTAATGTAATAACTCAAGTTCAATTTTGTTTGTTTGTGCAACACTTGATTCATTATTTGTATTGACATCAAATGCAAACCAATCATCTTCTGCTGGTGTTTAACTGTTATTCTTGTCATCTCTCAGTGGGTTTATGTCCTTTGCAGCCACTCTTGTATCAGTTTCCTCGTGCTTTCATTAGTTGCAGTTGCAGGTAACCAACACAATTTGAAGTATGGATGAGCACATGTTGCAATAATGGCTTCATTTACCTCTGAAGTTAATTCAAAATATTTCTCAAATTTTTTCAAAACTAATGTCTTCACAGCTTGCAAAAGAGGTGTACCAAATCTGAAAGTTTGGAGTTCTAGTTCTTCAAACTTTTTAACCAATGTAAAAAGCGTAGGTAGTAATGTACTACAACAGTGAAAAACTTCCCATCTAGAATAGCGCTCTTAGGTACAAATACTTTTTTCTGATTCACAATCACTTGCCATGTTTATTTCCATTTTCAATCATATTCCATAGATATATATGAACATACGTGATAATACAGTAATTTGTAAAATCTGTGATACTGTTTCTTTTAACTAATATGTACCTTTACAGTGATATCACTCACTAGTGCCAGATAAATAAATAGCCAATCCTAATTTCCAAAATTAAAATATCCAGCAAATAAATGAGATATTTTATAAATGCAAGTACGCAATGTATTTTGTGTTTTATAAAATACAAAATACCGTAAATACAAATTCAAAAGTATTTTCAATACAAAATATAAAATACTGAGACATAACTTTCTACTGATACAAAATACAAAATACCCAAAAGTATCGAAAATACGTAATTCAAATACTTGTATTTTCGATACTGCTCAGCTCTGCTAAGAATATATGCGTGACTATATCCCCGGATACATATAAATCTGTGTTCTTGATAAATTTCATATGCAATTTTTTAACAGCTGGATTTAAAGTACGGTTCATTTGCTAAATGTAAACATTTTAAAGTCACACACAGCAGTTCAGTTTCAGACAAGGAAGGCTTTAGGTGTTTCATACGTGTTTTCGAACAGCAAATTCGTAGCTATAGAGCGTACAGCTACGATAAGTATGCGGATTATATTCTCTATGTGCTAGATTTCGCTTTTATGTATGTAATAAAGTCACTAATGTGTGATTTTTTATTTGTTTATATTTATATATATATATATATATATATATATATATGTAGGTACATGTATATATCAAGTTAAGATGGTTTTCAATCTGCAAATAGGGTTGCAAGATTAGGTCAACACTATTATTTCTGGGACCCTATACTTGACGCTGTCGGAATAATTCTTCTAGAGAAATAAGCCAATAGTTTCATTCCGCCAAAGAGAGTCGAAATGTTCAAATGCCTATTCTTGAAAATTCTATACAATGTATCTGAATCAACAGCGTTGGGTTAGCGAAAAGTCTCTATGTAAATGTGGCATCGTTGCTTTTAGTGTTGACGTCACTTGTAGAATGCCAGTCGCAATCAGGAAGGGAACATATACCATCGGAAGTGTATTTTTCTTTATGTCTTCATCTCTATTATTTGTTGGTATAGGTGAAAGTTTTGTGTGTAAAAGCCCAAATGCCAAGATGGAAGGTTTTCACTCAAAGTCGCCAGCAAAACAGCTGCCCTTGCTAATAACCTATGTCTCAATACTTTACTCACAGAATCTGCAATGCAATGTCAACTTCATTTTTTTGTGGAAATGAGTGCTATAAAAGCATACATATTAACGATAATTTTTACTGATTCGCGTGTTTAAGTATTTTAAAACACCTGTATACTTGAAAGACGCCCCTTTTTTTAGTCTTTAGTTTCTGTTCAATTAGCTCGAACTCGTATAATGTTTTTTTTGTGCTGTGGGTGAAAATAAATTTTGCATTTTTTTTGGAACAAAAATTATTTATGAATGTGTACATTGTTTTTTAATAATCACAAGTAGTTACATAAAAATAAATTTAATGGATACGTTTTTGGCAAATATTGCGGAAGAAATTTGGTACTTGTGTAGAGAGTAGTGACTTCTGGGTACCAATCTACACATTTACTAAAAAATCTTTCAGCAAGTATCCATTTTTGTCATATTGTTTATTTATAAATAATGGTGTGGATTTTAATGGGTGTGTAATGTTTTCAATGATATTATCCACATGTCTGCCTGCATGCCAGAAATGTAGGATTGTTTTTTTTTGAGATAGGGAGTGAAAATAAAGGAAAATATTGATTTTCACAATTAATTGTACATAAGCAAAATTCTTATATAATCGGGCTTATTTCAAGTGCATTTCATTTGCGGAACAGTTCTACTTGGAACAAATACGTATAGTCTATATAAATCTAACACTAGTCTAGATGCAATAAAAATATGACGCAATTTTTCAATATTTAATGTAAAAACGAATAGGGCTCTACAGAAACGAAGTAAAAGTACTTTATCATCATCACAAAACGCAATTCGCAAATACTTGTCAAAATTCTACACAGAGAGAATTTTGTATTTTATAGTAAAACTTTGAAACGAGAAGTAACAAAAATTTGCAAAATTATACCTCTAAAACTTTCGTTCATATTAAAGAAACTTTGATATTGCCAACGTCAGAAACAAATGTAACAACCATAAACTTTAAATTGTAGTTCATTTACAATCTATTTCTCACGAACACACAATTTTTATAGTTTGGAATGTCACTCGTGTTGCAATTTTCACATGCATCTTATTACAGATATCCCATGTGAGTTTATATAAATTAGTTTTTTTCTTCATTTTGAGATTTTTTTAAATTTCAAACAAATTCAACATAGACTACAACTCAGTGATAGGCCTTCCTGCATTATCACATAACGTAAAACACTTGGTTCCTATACCTCAATCTGTATAAGGCGGTGAATAAGTTATATCGCTGACCTAACCCAACCAGCCGTTCACACTATTTTACAATATTTAAATGCAGCTAACGTAACTTACCCAACCTTTCACAAGATTTTTAAGTATTTCAGAACCACACTGGAGCCTCCTTTTTCTTCAAATCTAAGTTCAAAAAACAATAAGTTCACAGATTTCTGGAGGAATTGCTGTTCCACCAGCAAAAGAGGTAGCGGGAAAATTCCGACAGTTTTTGACGTCATTCCGATACTTATTTCTCTAGCGAGTGTTCAAGTATAGGGTTTAATAATTACCTGTCGTACTGAAGTCATTCCTCCACAGTTATTAATCCGACAGCATCAAGAATAGGGGTGACAAGTGATCGGTGGGTTGAATATTAAAGTTAAAAATGTAAAAATAGGTATGAGCTTTAAGTCTATTTTTTTAAACAAATTAATTTGTGAAATTTTGTGTCACCACTAAAATAAATATTTTTTAATAGTTCACTAGTCGTATTAGTACCTAGTACCTATATAAATGTAAACCCGAGCCCAGGTGTATGAGTGAGGATGGAGATTGTCAGCCGCCATCTTGGATTGTGACGTCAAAACTACTATATTGGATAACCTTAAACTTTGATATTTACCTTTACCTTCAAATTTTGCCAAAATTGGCCAAAAATAACTCAAAATTTCTCAAAATTTGCCAGACATACGTCAAAATCTGCTAAACTTCCCAGATTTTGGAAAAACATTGCGTAAAAAATCTCAAAACATCAGCAAAATATAATGTTACCTATTTCTAGGGAAAAATTCCCGTTTTGAGGAAAAAATTTTCAATTTAGTCCTCAAAAATTCCAGTGGCCTAAAAATTCTCCTAAGTGGCAAAAAGGCAAGCCGCCTTAAGCCGCCGAGGTCATGACGTCAACCATTAGAATGTCATGGTTGCCATTCTGAATTGTGTTATCACAATTGCAATTATCGTTTCAGCCACCATCTTGATAAACCGTAATTATTATCTGACTTTATTGGAAACAATTTTTAAATTGATAAAAATATTTAAGAAAAATAATATTGTTGAAAACTTGCTACGCTAAATGTTAAGCTGTAATTGGTGTAACAAATTGTTTACACTAATTCATAGCTTTAAAAGACATGGTAGAACTTGTAAAGCCAAGCCCATTTACGAGATAGAGAACATCGATAAAGACACTACACTAAGTTAGAGTGTGCTGCATGCTGTAAATAATTTTCCTGAACTTGAACTTCATTAGGTTCATTAGGTTCCTGATCTCGACAAATAAATAAATATTGATGGATTCTGATGGTTAAAATAAGACTAAAACCAATGCAAGTTTCATCGCCGTGAAAAGTGAGAATACATTCAAGCCCATATCAATTAGATCCTGCATACTTTAGAAAAACGATGGACACTTAAAAAGGAGAAGCTTCGACGTAAACGATTTCGAGATTTTACAGTAATACAGGTGAAGATGCTGACTTCTACGGTGATGACGACAGTGACTCTGAAGCTAGCGACAAGACAAAAAAAAAACACTGTGATGAAGCACCAAAATTTGACAAGATCGAAGACTGTGATGAAGTGCTGAGACCAAAAACGATGGAAACATCGAGACAGTATAAATAATTCTGATAAAGTTTACGATGATTACTGGATCGATGATGAAAGTGACTTTAAGATTGTGTTAAAACGGAAGACTCCAGAGTGTTTTAAAAATAGTTAATTTAAACATGCAATGAAGATGATACTGGCAGAAGAGATTTATTACGCATCACGGGAGGAAAATAACATATTGTTCGATAGGTTAAGACTTCTACATGCTTCGTTTTGTGCAGGAAAATATTTGCACGTCAGAGAAGTAGCCTTCATAATCAAAGAATTGAGGGAAGCTGGCTAAATACAATAATTACTTGTATTACTTGCATGTTATAAAATTGAAAACTATTTTTTTTTTGCATTTTGAAAATTAATTGTTGGATTTCTCGAAATCGGATTTTCAACTAAGACGACTGGTCTAAACGCCTGACATAGAAAATACCTGGTTTGAACGTATCCCAAGTATCGAAAAAATATATTTCCGTGGTAGGCACAGCGACAACGTATTTATTTAATCGGACAGGTATCTTGTATAAAGTCATTTTTCATAGAGTGAATGATTAATAAGCTCCACAAAAGGTAATGGGGAACAAAATTCAAAATTTATTTTAAGTTTTAGTTACTCTTTCACTGACCGAGAATTAAACCAAGGACGGCAATCGATTAAATAATTCATTTTTTAATAACTAAATTCTAGGTTATTATAAATGCGAATTTCCAAGATGGTGGCCAATATGTTACTATCGGCTTACTGGAGGTTGGTAGATGAGGAATTAAAGACTTTTTAAAAGGACTGAATAATTTTTTTAAACCTAAAATAAACATTTTTGGATTGATCAAGGATCGAACCAAGCACTGTAATCATTCGAATCAATCATTATTTTAACAAGTAATTTTTTAATTATTTAGGATATTTTTCGGTATTTATAGCTAAATAATTACGAATTTCCATGATGGCGGCCAATTTTAAAGATAGCGGCGCCACAGTAATAAATGATTACTGCACTTTAGTGGGAAATATTAAACTAATCAGGTGGCAGCATCCTCTATGAGACGAAAACAATATGTTGGATCCAATATGACGGCCTCCAGCAGAATAAAACAAGATGGCGGACGTGACGTTATACTAGCTGGCGATATATATAGGTATACCTTGGCATTAGTGGTGGGTGGTCAGTCTGGTTTCTGTAGAGAAAGGATGTCACCATCTTGTTTTGCTCTCACCGAGTTCGAGCCGAGGACTCCATGCTCTATAATGTAAGTGTGTTTTTTTAATTAAAAGTTCATTAAAAATCATTTATTATAATTTTTATTAATTTATAAAAAATGAAATATTTTTATGATAATTACATATTTTCTAGATGGCGGGCAGTTTCAGAATTGCTAAAGATTTTTTTATTAATTTAAAATTTTACCCATTAAAATCAGATAATAAATACGATTTTTTAAGATGGCGGCCGTAACGAAACTTGCAACGGTGACGACACAATTCAAAATGTTGGCCATGGCATCCTATTGGTTGAGGTAATGATCTTGACGGCTTAGGGCGGCTTGCATATGGAGAATTTTTGCCGCTTTGGGGAATTTTTAAGTCACTAGCGTTTTTGAGGACTAAAACGAGAAATCTTCCCTCAAAACGGGAAATTTTCCCTCGAAATAAGGAATTTTTTCCTGATGTTTTGAGATTTTTTTGTGGAAATCTTTTTCCATAAAAAACTGGAAATTTTGAAAGATTTCGGCGGTTTTTTGACAATTTTTTGAAGGTCAAGGTCAAGGTTTTTTAATATGGCCACCTTGACGTTACAATAAAGAATGGCCGCCAACCATATATATATATATTCACTCCTACTCTTGCGCTCGTACCTACATTTATATACTAATATCATAAAATAATCGTTCATTTAGTGTAAAATGTGATAAATTACACTCAACAGATGTCGGCTGTTTAATTTAAGAGTGTAAGTTACTGCATCCTGAATTCACTTGTTTTTATAACCAACCACGTGACTGCGCATGTGTGCGTTGTGTCAATAAAATCGAAAGCAATTGTAAAAAAACTCCCGCCGAGTCGTAAATGTCAAATGCGCGGGGCGGTGGCATCGTCGGCCAGTAAACCGATCTAGAGTCTCCATGCTTGGATGGGTTGGGGGAGGGGGGAGTGTGACGTCGCGATTGAGAGCAGTCTTAGCGGAGGCCACTTTATGACGGACGTAAATCAACGGGTGTGTGATAGGTGGTTGTGGGAAGGGGGGGTGGTGGAGGGCATGTGCTCTCCGGAGTGTCGGCGATACGCGGTGAAGAATAGGCACGCCAGCACGTCGGGTTGACCACGCCGACCAATCACGACGTCGTTACATCGTCCCCAGTATCTTAATGGCGGGCGATTGCGTGGGCGTCGACGCTCTCAAGAACACCCCCTCCCCCCCTTCCCCACTTCTTCGTCTAAATATTAGGATTATCGGAGCCGGCCTGTCAGCACCGCAGAGCCTGCAATACCCCTGTTGCACACATGTCTGTAACGCTGCAGCAACATTGCAATAGTTCCGTTGCTGCATGAGTCTTCCTTTATGTGGCTTTGTCACTGTGCTGCTCAGCTAACGTCTTGGAGGTGCCTCGCTGAGCCCGTGTTTGATTGAGCTTTGCAGAGCATTTTATCGTACTCGTGACCATAGATATCTGCTGTTTCATAGTGTTTATTCGCAGAGCTGAAGAAGCGTGCGAGTTGCCAAAATAACTTCGCTCATTTTACTTTTCAGTTACGTTTGTTACAGTTTATAGAAGAGCAAGTTCTCTAGCAACGATTGCGTCATGGTGTGCTTTTAGAGATACACGTGTGTTTCTGGTGCTTCTGCTGCTTTCAAGAATGTCAACATTAATTTCTAAATGAGAAAAACCTTTTGGGCAGCAGCAATAAAATCGTCAAACATTAAATTAATAATATTAAGCTGGAAATTTTTTGCTGGTCTATCAGGACTGTATTCGAAGTGGCAGTATATTCGTCGACATCACTTAATTATTTAATAATCTTATAGTTTAAAAATCCGCTTTTATTATTGAATAAACAAAAATTAATAATAAAATTTAAAATTTAATTTTTCTCTCCACCAGCCAAATAATTCACCACAACTCTGTTTAACTATAAGCGTGGGGTCCTTCCTCTCTTCTTTCATTTTCGTAATGACTATATCCTGAAAAATAGTGATAGAAAATTTAAGACAAATGATATCAAGCATTCCGTGAATAATTTTAAGTAACTATTTTTATTATGTTCATAAAGTCATTCTCGTAATGACTGAACCTAAAATTAGAGACAAGTAATATCAAGCACCCCATTACTAATTTAAAATTCATTATTGTTGTTAAGTTTATAGCCTTTTTCGTAATTACTATATCCTGAAATTTTCGAAATGACTATATCCTTGTATATTTATAATATTATAATATAATTAATGGAAGAGAGAAACCCACGCTTTTATTTATACAGAGTTGTGGTGCATTATTTGGCGGTCGGAAAAAAACTTAAATTGAAATTTAATTTTTTAATCTTTAGTTTATTTAACGATAAAAGCGGGCTTTTTAAAAAAATTTTTATAAAAACTATAACTTAATTTTTTTTAGTTGTATCAAAATAAAATAAAATATTGAATATGAGGGTTTGAAACAAATTAAAATTACGAAATATAATAAATTAAACTATTTATTTGTTACAAACAAC